>NW_025953574.1:35142-294274 GCF_022495145.1 Xylaria bambusicola
CGCCCCCCGCCCCCCCGCCCCCCCCCCCCCCCCCCCCCCCCCCCCCCCCCCCCCCCCCCCCCCCATATTAAATAAATAAATGAAAGGCTCAAAATCCGTGCTGTGTCGCGTAACTTACGATATACTTTATTGGTGATCATAAATTATAAAATGTTATTGCTGACGGGGGTTGTCTGTTGTGACAGGTGAAGTAGCGGTATGCCAGAGACAAACGTCTCGTCATTCAGCCAGCATGGAAGGCTTTGGGCCCATCCACGGCTAGAGTATGGTTCCCTTGTGGCCCAGCGATCTGGTTCAACTGTCGGCTATCGAGGATCTACACATTGGTAATCTATGCTGGGGATGGGGTGCCACCATCACCACCACCACACCGTGTTGTTACTGTACTACAAAGCGCCCACGCATTAGGTTGCATTATCCCAAAGCAAGCACGCCGCCACTCACTCATTCTCCCAATCTTGCCTCGTTCAATCTAGTCAAGCATAGTCCGTTCGAATGATCGCTGTCCTTTACCTTCAATGATTCTGCTTCAAGTGCGAAGAGCCAGACTGGTCTATGTTCAGACGCACGTTACCTGTCACGTTTTTGCTTGTTCCAAAGTGTGGTCCCTCTTCCCCAGTTCCTCTCCGAGGCCGTATGGAATCTGATACATAAAACCATTGCTTGGTTCTCCTGTGTTTGATATCTGCCTGGCTTGAGCTAATCCCATCAAACCAATATTGCTCGAGCACTTGTAGTATGTAGGAGCCAATCAGTTCGTCATTCTCAAGTAGTTAGGCCTGGTTGATATCTCCTTCTCCTCCTTTCATATCACAAACCTTGGTCTCCACCGATACTATACACTTACTTCCTGGTCTATTTTCGCCGTCTTTGCTGGCTTAATGTTCATACGATCTTAGCTCATAATCCACCACTCACCCGTGACAAGTAACCTGAGGCCAGTCACAGCAATGAGACTATTTTCTCTGCTTGGTAGTGTCGAGGATATTGGCTAGTGCAAGTCTTGCCGCAATTCGTGCATTCGTTTTGTTCGTCTGCGAGGCTTCTTGATTCGTGGCAGCGGTGACTGCTAGAGATTCGACGCTGCAGTTGCTTTGACCAGGTGGTCTTCCTACCGCGGTAGGGCTATTGTGTCCAAGATCTCTGCACCGTCGTATCGGCATATATGTAGGGCCAGTGACTCTCATGGGATAATCTCCGAGGGAAGTCTGAATACTGGGGCTGTTCTCCTTCACCAGTAGTGTTTGTTCTTCAACTGGGGCGGAGACAGTGGCCAACCCGTCGGTGTCACTGCTGTAGCGCTGATGTTTCCTAACAACCGCATTTTCTGGATACGAGTCCTCGAGTCCTTTTTCCTCTTCTACCGGCTTCTTCGGCAACGCGTCATAATCGTCTCCAGCTTCGAAGGAGAAGTCCGAGTGATTCCGTTCGTGCTGGCACGCTGCCCCTATTCCATCCGTGACTATCTCGTTGGTATGAGCCGAATCTTCGACGCAGACTGAAAGATTACGGACTGACATTGCAGGTGTATTTGAAATGTCCTTCCGATGATGAGAGCTCTCTGGGCTACCTGTTGAAACTGCGTAATGCTCGTACGCATTTGCTAGTGGTCGTCTGCCCTGGCAGTTATGGGCATCTTGAAAATCCACGAAGGGGTTATAGAAACCATCGTGATGTATATTCATAAGGTCTGATTCGGTGTGAGAATTCCGCCGGCGGCAATGTATCTTTCTATCTTCAAAGAATATAGCTGACTTCCTAGCGGCATCCTGTTGCCGAATTTTTTGACTTACGCGAAAATCGTGGTCGTTGTCCAGAATTCTAGGGGTCGGAACTAGAAAGGATATAGGGTTAGCTTCGGGATTATGTATCAGGAGGATTTGGACCGGTGGAATACTTCGCTTGGCCCTGTTTTGTCCCGCGACCCTATTGCTCTTCGCAGACAGCAGTATGGGATCTGGAAGTTACGTCAGACTGACTGATCCTACAGAAAACGGTGCAGCGAATAATAAGGCCGTGTCATGTCTAGCGTACCATTGCTATGTGGCTTGCTAACTGTTGCCAGTCGTGAGAGGAGCTCAGCACCTTCAGTAACATTGCGGTCAACAACACTGTTTGTTCTGGCCAATGTCACGGCCTCGAGCCCATTCTTAGAGCATTTAGACAGGAGGACTTCAAGTCTCTTCACCTCAGCACGATATTGGGATTCTCGCTCGAGCCAGTAATTAGCCGCGTGACGTAACTGCTCGATATTCTGTTCCAGGGATTGTTTGGTTTCTTGGTGCGCCGCTTCTACGCTGCGGATCCTGCCCTGGGATTTGGCATAGCCTTCTATCAAGTGCAATACGTACGAGTTGTATCGGATAGGAATGGGCTCAAAAAGGCCCTGGTGCAGGAGTAGTACCTGGAGTGCCTCAACCATCTGATTCAATGACTATATGGCGACTGGAGGTTAGCTGTGAATGGTGTTGTCTGGCGTCATTTCATATACCGGATTATACCAAACTTGGTCCTGGTCCCGAATGAGGAGATCATCGACACTGTCATCGGCAGACGCAGGCTCGTGCCCACACTCAGGCGGGGTGCAAGCCGACGTGCGAGACGAGCCGGGTCGACGCGCACCACAGGGCTGCGAATCGCGAGTGGCCTTGCATTCAGACGAGTTGGCTGTGAGAGGGTTGGTAGGTGTCCGGGCGCGCGGTCCCAGCTTCAGCCAGCTCAGAGGTTCGGCCATGACAGTGTTACCAGGATATGGAGAGGATAGGGAGAGGATAGGGAGACTGCAGTTTCACGTGGCGGGATCGGAAGTAGGCAGTAGTAGGCAGTAGTAACATGAAATGGTGTAAGTGGTCGCCAGTATAGATGTTGAAGAACCTGGGAACCTGCCCCTTTGTCAACGTCACGGCCATGTACTAGGGGGAAGTAGGTTGTTTGTTTCCAAGATGAGATGGCGTAGTTGAATTCAACAAGTGTCAAACGCAATGCAGGTGCCGTCGTTGCGTACTCGGGTAGGCAGGCAGGCAGCTAATAGCTAAACGCGAGTCCCTTCCCTGTGTTGAGGAAGGCCGCTTGCCTACTACCTACATCATTCATGAGAGGGTCGAGGGCTTCGAGGATGGATTTAACGCGACGTCTCGGCAGGTTTTGTATTAACAATATCAATATCTCATGACGTGCAAATGATAGCGGAGGGACATAGTTCAGCTGAGTGCTGTGCTGTATATTCGTCACTACATAAATCTAAGTAGTTCCACGTTCCCCTTCCTTCCCATCAACAGCATGAAGACAAGCGTTGAGGATAGATCGCGGGAGAGCGCCAGAGATCTGGACCTATAATATCTATAGAAAAACATAGACTAGGCGTGTGTGACCAGGAATTGCATGGGGTATTGTCGTCCGTCGTTGGGAAAGCCTTTAATTAAAGGGTTAAACGTCAATAGTTAACTCAAACGAACGAGTTGTATTGACACTCATATCTACTTCGTGCCTCGCCCCTTACCCCAGCTCCTTATTCAATATCTCGAGTAATGTTCGTCGTAGGTAAGATTAATCAAATAGATCACCCGCCCTTTGCCGCTGTCTAGGTCGCCCCCCTGCTGTATCCCCAAATAATTCCTTCCCGGCATTTTCGCCAAACTTATCAGGGAAAAGCTCCTTCGCCGATTTTCCTGCGGAGCCTTTGATGGCAAACCCCGTATTAGGGCTCCTTCGATCCGCTACACCACGGATATTGAAAGCCGTGCTCCCCATCGGATCTGAATTAGTAATTCTATCTGCCAATTTACCCTTGCCAGGGATTATGACGCGATCTGCTAGCTTACGAGCATCAACGGCCGGCGCATCGTCACTGCCGTCCATGAGAGGAAGCGTGATGCCTTTGGACAGAAGGGTAGCCGCATCTTCGACTTTATCGCCTAAACGCCCACTTTCTGACACTGCCTCGCTTGGGAATAGTTCCTTCGCCCGGTTCTGACGCGAAATATGACTCTTGATAGCTTGTGCCCTGTAGCGGTTGCGCTCCCGCGCTACAGCTGACCCATTATTTGCCAGATCGTCCATGTTCCGATCGCCATCCCGATCGGGAACTGGAGAAGCTGAGCGATTTCGTGAGACTCCGTGCCTCGAGCTTAGGCTCTCGGGAAAGAGTTCCTTGCCTCGGTTTGATGGTCTGTATGAATCGATCCGTGGCTCAGTCGTTTCATGATCGGGTGTGAGCGAGCGCCTGCGCCGGGAATATCCCTTTATCTCTGCAGGGGCGGGACTGTCGTCGTAAAGATTCACGTCGAACGGTTCATCGCTTTCATCAGCTCTTGCTTGACGCCCACGTCTCCGCGACAAGCCGTCACCAGTTCGGTCGCGATATCTTCTTTCTTCATTCTTTCGCCGTCGTTCCTCGGGATCGTATTCTGGGTTTAGGAGATAAAAACGACTCCGCGAAGCAGCACCTGCTTGTTTCTTGTCACTCTCGAGGGTGGGCCGTACCTGGAGAGCAACCTCTGGATTTTCCGAATAGGGTTTGGCAGGGAGCAGCTGCCGAGCAGGCAACTGCGATACATCTGATATGTGATAGTCGGCGGCACTGAGGGCCTGGAGGGCCTGGAGGGCAACGGCCTCAGAGGCAAAAAGCAGGTTTGCGGAGTTATCATCTATCCATTCTATTCTCTCGAGGTGCAGAGAGTGGTCGGAGCAGTGTTGCGCAACGTAGGCCTTGACGTCATTAGGGTTCATGATATCTAGACCCTTGATGAAGACCTTGGAGGGGCACCGGGCGTCTGCATCGTCGTCGATCTCACCAGGGGAGCGGTTGCCCTAGGATGAATCATCAGCGCGGTGGTATAGGGCAGGCGAAGGCGACAGGAACAAACCGGATCGGGCTCGGGGACGATGGGCTCGTCGGCAACAAGGTCGACATCAATGTCCATATCGTGGTCGAGGTCCATCGAATCCATGGCGCAAATCCAGATGCGCAGCGAGCGCTGGGCAAGATATATATTATATACAAGGCGGTACGAAAGATGCGGCTTGAGGATGACTGGACGTTTGTCGCAAGATTCCAGGAGACGCGGCGTGGCAGTAAGGGATTCGGCGCTGCGTGGTGGTGCTCGCTGCTGTTGGACCAGGGCAGTGTGGTATGGCGTGAAGAGGCTCTGCTCCAGCAAGGGCGACCAATATATATAAGCTTGTACCTAGGGATGGTTCATTGATCAATTGGCATTCTCGTAAACCACGAATTAGTAGTATAAAAGCGGGAAGTCTGTCAAGATGTCCGAGTCCAGCCCGTCGTGTACTTATAATATTGAATTGTACTCGATGTTTTGCATGCTACCTACCTTAGGTACGGTACATAGGTACCAACATTGAAGGCAGGTTACCTAAGGTAGGTGCTGCAATAGGCAGGTACCTAGGTACTCTTACTGGCCTCAGCCACACATCAGCCACACAGTGCACCCTTACATACTACCTAGGTACCTACCGCCTGCGATAACATGCCAGGCCCTAGATAGGTATGAGCTAGGTATCACCACATCTACATATTATGCAATACAAGCCGCATTAGCCATCACACTCTTCGGAGTTAGTCAGTGTATGCCTCACAACTGTAAATCGGATAGCCTCATGTGATAGTTTTCATAGTATCTACGAGGCTGTTAGCCAGGGTGCTTCGTGAGTGCAACTATTGTACCCTCCGTAGGCTTCCTAGTTGTTAGAAGTACCCATGAACTTATATCACAACAGGTAGAGTAAACTGGTCCTAAGAGTTGAATTCATCATACTCTAGGTATGTTGCAATACCTATCTAATGGTATAATTCACCGATTCATCCTACCCCAAAGTTTCTATCAATGAGACATGCGTGAGTTTCGGGTGATTATGACTCAATAATATGGCGTAAGAGTGAAGACAACTTGGAAACCCAACAAGCGCCATTTACAATTTTTAGGTTACAAGAAGGCTCACGTAGAAGAGCACCGAAATGAATCGTCACGAGAAGCTTCGATATGTTGCGGGAATTGCTTTTCTAGCCCAAGGCATTAGCGTACAGAACAACAGACTGAAAGAGGTAAAGTAATAGTGCGTTACCGAGGCACCAAGAAAGGAGCCGAGTAGTTGTGAATGACACCTATGTGGTAAAGAGGAGTAATTGCGTCGGCCCGGTCTTATGTGAATCCTCCAGTTTCAGGTACAAGTGAGGCCTGGGTCTCTAGTGCTGCTCGCTTTATATGTCTATATCTCTTGTAGATGGGCTCCCAACAGTATGAACTTAAGGGGTCTAGGCAGTCCAAGAAATCGACAGTATGTTTTTCGGTGGCCTCGGGATCTAGTGCCAGTTTGTTGCTGAAATATGGTATACTAGGTACGTTAAGCTGGGCGTTCGGGACCACCTGACCACCGGCCGGGTGTTGGTCTATTAATTAGGCGAACGCGCGGGGCAGGCCATGAGCTGGTCTGGTTCTTTCAGAATAGGCTTGGAACCTATGCAGGCTGAATAATGGATTAGTTACATCTGACTCATTTTCGTCCCATTCTGTTTTACCCTCTCAGCCAACAACCCTGTCGACAAGGGCATTGCTATGGTCGAGAACACTGGTCAGAGCATGTGCCTCGTTGGCAGTCAGCTTTAATCGTGAAGCTTAGACTGAATATTCATCGTCTTTCCAGATGACTACAAAATTTAGATATTAAATATTCTAGATACGCCGCCAAGGAATAATTTCCCTTTTGATAGTTCATACACGGCCTGGCAATAAAAAGGTGACCAGATGAAATTAGAAACCGACGGTGACAATTATTACTATGACTGGCGGCGCTATGGATTTTCAGCAACTATTTGCCTAAGGCTACACTATTTAGACTGGGTCTCGGGAAGTTGAACTAACAGTCGGCGGTTAGAAAAAATATCGGATTGGCAGTTTTGCTGGAACAACACATCAGTTTACATCACGTGTCTATTCCCTTGCTGCCTGGCCTGAATTCTTCACCTGCAGTGCCATGGTCATTGCTACAATACCTTCAATGAACCGCATTAACCATTATACGTTTGCGAACTCGCGCTCCCTACATAGATATCTAGCCAAGATGCATTGGTTGAATGGACACTACAAGAGATTATATAATACTTCATATGTAGTAGTAGGAAAGAGGTTGAGACGGAAATTATTGTTTTTTAAAAAAAAATTTCTAACGTTAGTTAAACGTTGAGTACGTTCAAACATAGTGAATATATATTGGCTAATCTTACCTGTTCAAAATATCACATTTGCTGCGCCTTTCTCTTCTTAACATCAGTTAAGGTATCATAATTACTGCGACCTTGATCTTCTAGTCCCTAGTACTCAGGGCAGCTCTTTAGACATTAGTTCAATAGGTAGGTCGTTTAGCCTATACAGTCAGTATAAAATTGCTCGTAGGAGAGCGGAAACCTTGTAACTGTCTATCTTAGTCCAATAACAGTCTATCTCATAGTTCTTGAGTTCCGAAATAGAGACACGGTAGTGCATGTGGGATGCGTTTGTCCCATTATACTAACAAATATTAGTCGATTGGTTTATTTTTTATATGGGGCAAAAAAGCCGTCGAGTAAGGTGCTTAGCAGAGATGTTCTTTTATTTCATGTCTTTTAGTAGATCCGCATGTCTACTCCAGATTAGCGGTCTTACTCATGCTTGGTTACAACCTTCGCAGATCTCATCAAGGATTGACAATATGGTCATAGAAGCACACTATTGTCTCCACCACATAAGTGTCTTCACACGTCTCTATTCGCATCTGGTTGCCTTCTCCTCTGAATGAATCAATGGATATCATCTACGAAACCACCTGACGCGCCATCTTGCAACGCCGCAGGGTCACCTGCTGCAGTTGTGCTCCAGACCAGCTCACCACGGTATATAATATCATATAAGAGCTACAGACAAAGTCAATAGCTCGACTACCTAAGCTGTATTTTGGTGGCGTTGCTGCATGTTGCCGAAATTACGTTATGTGAAGCAACCGAAAACGAACGCATCGTATTGACTCTGACTCAGGGGCCAAATAATGAGACCACTCTTTGGATATATCACACAGCTCAGCCGTAGCGAGCCAGAAACTGGCCTATGGGCATTCATATGATTTTGATGCAAACGCATGGGCGTTTCCCCAACGGGGTCTATTTCTTTGGCCACTGAAGCTTGGAGGGGAGAACCTTGTCGAGCAGCGCCAGCGAGGTAGCATAAGCCTATTCCCCATTGACTGGGCTATTGGTCACAGGTCACAATGAAGTCTATGTGTACAGTCAGGTAGGTTATTAAGAAGGTGTTTTCGGGCCCTTTGTGCAACAATTAATATCCTTTACTCACCGACCTGACTCACTTTTTATTACTAATGGCCAAGTGTGAGGGTGGATATAGTAACAGGAAGCTGCGGCGTGACGTGTAATGGTAGGTGATTGCGAGAGTATGCAGCCTACATAAGGCAACTATAACGTAACGGAATCCGATGAAGTCATCAACACTGACAAAAGTACCTTTAGTCTAGTATCAGAGTGCTGGAACGAATGAAAGTCGAGAACCAGGGCGTTACTTGGTCGAGCATCTTCTAGTTTGATGACTTGAAGAGGAAAACAGGAGTGACATTGAAATATATTTGTCATTAACCCACGGGCCCAGCATTATATATTAAATCCCCCCTCCCTCGCCCCGGATCTATAGGCAGAAGACTCTCCAGTTGGAAATCAAGCTTGTCCACCAGAGAACACTACTATACTAAAATCTACCAAACTGCTTGTTCAGTGTTGTATCATAACTTACCAGCGACGGCCCTTTATCACTACAGCAACAGATCAAAGATCTAGCATATCCCAAAGTAAGATTTCAGGACCTCTACACGCATGCGGTAAAGCGGCTAAGTATATGAAGCCAAGATGTCTAGCTCAGTCGACGTCAACTGGCCAGTTGGAAATGACGATAATTGGATTGCAACTCCAGCGGCAGTTGCAGCCCTCGGCATCTCGAAGTATAAGCTCAGACCAGAGGGGGCTGTCTATCAGTGGGTGTTGAGCCTCACTGCTACCAAGAACGGTCGCTACTATTGCACGGACAAAACAAACCAGGACTACCGATTTGACTTTGATTTGAGCGAAAGCGATGTACAAAATTTCCATTTCAATTCCCAGGATCCTACAATCATCCGGGTCAGAACTGGATAATGTCCTAATCATAACGGGTCATGTACCTATTATTACGGCTCGCATGAATCCCCAAGACTCTCGGGCAATCATCCAGTCCACACACATGAGCCGTCATAACTGAAGAGTGGTATGGAATGAGAAGTCATGGCCCGATGGCAGGCCACGTATATGCAATTCATGGGAGTACAGAGGATGCGATTACGAGAACGTGGAACGAAGAGACCACAGTCACACGATCATTTCAAAAGAAAATTCACCGAGCCGCAGCTCCGCTGATCAACTCAGTGTGGCAATATTTTAGCAGGACGAGGGGGGATCACCGTATAGATCAACTCTGTATGGCAGCATCTGAGTAGGACGAAGGGAGGAATTGAGATTTAGTTGGCAGCCATTTCGTTTCTATTTAGTCGCCCCTTGAGAAAAAAGATTATTTACCCCTATCGACGTTGTAGGCGCTCTGTACAGACTTCGATATGATTTTATTGGTAGTAATGTGATTATCAAGGATCCATATAATGGCTTAGGCGTGGGCTGGCGTGATTGGCTTGTATTATACTTTGATTTTTGGTAATTGTAGACTTTGCGGACTTCTTGTTGGTTATTACGGACATAATTCATCAAGGATGATACGGGTTGGTTATCGTCTTTAAATTTGGTTCGGATTTGGAGCAATCCGCGGTAAATAGAACTTAAGTTCCTAATAGTACTTGCTTACATATAGGATCCGATTATCTGTGGCTGGGTTATACAGCGACTTGGGGATCGTAGATTTGATCGTCTCTACAGTATCGCGATGTGTTACTACCAAACGAAGCATATTGCAAGACCTCAGCATCATCACAATCCGTAATATGGCTGCTGTTTATAGCTCATAAACCCAATTTCCCATTAAACTGTTAATATAGGAAAGTTAAAAACCTTCAACCACTTAATCAACAGTTGGTCATGTTAGCTAATGTCTAATGGAGGAATGTTAGTAGCTGTTGGCTAACAGCTAGTATGTAATTAATAATTATATTCCAGCGAAAAATTGCCGATCCATCCCGAGTGTGATGATAAGTCATGGCGATGGCAATAGCACCTATCTATCTATCATTAATGTCACCCTTTTGTAAACATGATTATGGCGGTGTGATCCCCTCATACCACCCAGACTGTTCTAATATAACAAGGGCAGATTGAACTGGGCTTGGAACTGAGGATTCTGATTACAATGATCAACTAGGGCTGCATTAGTCCTTGACCAACCAACTCCTTCTCGGCTATTGGTGGCTTGAGAAGACTCTATATACAAATGATCTGCCAGCCCAGACCGCCTGGGTCTCTAGGGTCTGTTTCAAGAAGCGAAGTCTGTATAACCTCACTTTCCAATATTGCCCAATATTGCCTGCATGTCTTGGAAGGTCATGAACAGCCTGCAATGGTCCTTCGTACGGCCGAAGTGCAAGGCGAACTGCATTCTTCAACCCGCACAGAGGTTACACGTGTAACATCTAAGACGAAGCAAGATTCCCCTAGTAGAGAAAAAGAAAAGAAACAAGAGAAATGAATTGCTACCAAAAGTCGATGATAATACATGCCGCAACACTGGTGAAGAACCCAGTATTCTAAACAATAGTCTTCATGGACCGGTCGCTCTCAGCCCTGCAGCATTTCTACCTCCACCTTGGAGGATGACCTTCTTATGAGGCTAGATACCTAGGTATGCGGCTGAGGTGGATGAATACCGTGGCCAGAAAGACACAAGACTTCCATTTTTCCAGTTGGAAGTACCATCTTCCTAATACTATCCCGAGATCCTGGTGTCTTTCACTTATACTGAATTCTACACTCTATAATGTGATGTTGCAGTGGTTGGGGTTGGCGTAGACAACACAGAACAACTATGTTTCCTGAGGGGTTCTTCGTTCGTTCCTTTTATTTATTTGTCCATTCACACCTATATTAGACTATATTTGTGTGGGAGGTTATGGAAAAGGTAGGTATACCGTACAGCATATACCAGAAGTATCCCACAATCTTAGACAGCCAGCCTCGTCGGCATATACAGACTCCGTCTTTAGTGCTTCTCCCTTGTCAAAACTCGCACGCTGCGATCGTTAACACGCCACCCGGTAAGTCTGCGTCATAGCGAGCAGGGCAAACCCTATTAGTGGGCAAAGGGTTCGGACAAGATATACTATGGTGAGTCCGGTTAAGTCTGAGTGGTGGGTCCAGGATGGGGGAAAGAAAGTGGGAAAGCCAGAGGAAACGAGAAGGAAGCCACCAAGGGAAGGGGGACATTCGTGTTAAGAGATAAAAGTCAAAAACGAAGTCCTAATGGCTAAACCCAGTTTTGATGATGTGGTTGTACCTCCACCCTTGCCTATCCTGGTCATATCTTGAAACGCCATGTCCATATCTACCTGCGTTGCCAGAGATTCTATTGCTACCCCAAGCCGAGTGACTGGGAAGCTTCTACACCGTCTCCACGCCCCGTCTACACACTTCCACCTGCATGCGTGCTAACTTAGGGCGCGAACCATCCCCATCCGCTGCGCTAAAGCTGGGGGCCCTAGAGATCTCGGAAGCCGTACGCTTGAGCGATGGGAGTGACGGCATGATGTTTCCGGCCGGCGGTCTATCCTCCTCGCCTCCAGTGTCGTCATCCCAGTTATCATCACCGTCTAAGAGCGGATCATATTCCCAGCAGGCTTCCAAACCGTCCATATGGCATGGGGATCGTCGGAGAAAATGCCAAGAGAACGTATGGTGAACCATGGCAATGTAGAGCGACTCAACCTTCCCGGTGACATGACAAACAGCACAATACTGTCGTAGGAATTCTAGATCGTAGGGCCTACCGAGTAAGCTCGAGTCTAAAGGCCGTAGCATAGGCAAACCTTCAAGAGTCACCGCATCGCAAAGACGTGCTTGTAACGGCATCCACTCCCTCCCGCGAAGCAAACTACCAAAGGCCTTAGCAATGGCCTGGGTGAATGATTCACTGTCAGTGCCACCTACAGCAACCATCTGGTGTAGTCCACGAGACAAGCAGCGTTTATAGGCATTGGTATCCTTTTCAAAAGGGAAGGGTTGCGCCGCTGTGGGGAGTAGTGACACATGCACGGTCCATGGTATTCTTGTCTGGGTATAATTGACATCGCTCGGCGACATTTGCGTAGCGTTGGGAGCGGGAAGAGGTTGTGTTCTCAAGGTGCCGCCATATTGTGATAACCATTGTCTTGTACGTTCTGATTCCGATGTTGGCCGCTGTTGCTGACGATGCTGAGGACGTGAAGACATTGTTCGGTCTTCCAGCACCTCAATTCGCTCTTCTAGAGCCATCGAAGCTTCATCCATTTCCATGACCCTATCATTCAGCCTCTGTAGAGCGTCGTCGTGACCGTCTAATCGCTCGTCGTATCTATGTTCAGAAGTTGCCTGTCTTCTGTCAAGCTGATTGAAAGATATCCACATGCGGCTCACATTTCCGTAACAGTCTTTTACATCCTGACTGATTTCTCCTCTGCTTGCCTCAAACTGTTCCTCTAGATTGCCGAGACGCTGAACAACTTGCCCGAGAGCATTTCCGATACCCATCTGGTTATCTCGATCTAGCTGTCCTTCTAACATTTGAACGCGCCGCCGTAAATCCTCCACCTCACTCTTATCGGGAGGGGTCTCGGTAGATTTGACGTGGTAGCATGAGGAGTGGCCACATAGGCATAACACGCCTGGATGGGCACGGTTCAGTGTAAAGCCAACGCACGCGCAACGCTGGCCCTTGATTTCTGGGTTGAGTAGAATATATCGGCACTGTCCACTGGGCAAAACCTCCTCATCAGCCCCAGCTTTGATGATCGAAGGGGATCCTGCCCTAGACGACAGCGAGGATCGCGTCGACATGGCTTCTGCTGCCAGAAGCCGGTCTGAACGGGGTTAATGATGATGATAATTGTAAGTTATGCAAATGGGTCGATCTAGTTTGAACAAGGATTGGCGATACACAGGGAGAGCTTCCAGCCCAACTCGTACTATCGAACACGAGGCCAGCGAACAGGCAGTGGGCTCGTGGGAAATACTTGGTCCATGAATAATTCCTACGGCAGCTTTGTACCGGGCGGTGGGCTTAATTACAGAGTATTGCTACTACCGCGACGCCACCAGAGACAATGAAACGAGAAACCTAGGCTTAGAAGATGGTTATAGAGGATGGAGGAGGGAAGTGAAGTTCATATAAGGCTTATGTGGAAGTAAGGTGGGGGGTCTGAGCCGTTCGGCTGTCGAGTGGCAGCTCTGAATGGTTTCGGGTGTGGGTGTATGAGTCTGATACCAAAGCGACCGGGGGCTCTCTGAGAGAGCGGGCGTGGGATGCTAGGTACTAGTACATACAGGTCTTAGGAATAGAAAGGCTGCACAAAATATGACGTGCAGATGTCGAGTGATGGACGATAAGATGTATGAGAGAGCGAGAGGAACAAAAGAGGGAAAGTGACGCGATAGGCAGGGAAAGTATATAGATAGGAAAGATAGCCGGGGAGAAGGTTGCGCAGGCAGGTAGCGTTCCTGAGAGAGGATGTGTGCAAGGGGCGAGGAGACAATCCCTGGGCCAGGGGGTACTGGGAATGTGTAAAGGAGGATGTTCATGCGGGTCAAGTGGGCTAGATATGCTTCTGGACGGCCTACGTGCGGTGTAGCAGGCGTACCTAGGTAAAGACACCACGGGCGTTGCAGAGCGAACCGATAGGCCAGAGACGACGGCACTTTGTAGTAGTATTGAGAGATAGAGCTGCTGGGCCGGAGTACCGAACCAGGAGGAGCCAGGAGCCAGGAGCCAGGGGTTGGAGGGTTGGTTGGAGTGGTGATGGCGCTGGTGGTAGCAAGAAAAGATAACCACGCTGGCGATGATGGTTTAACGGTAAAGTAGTCGTGGTCAGACAGTGAATGAGTGTGGTAGGTAGCATAGACAGACTACTGTATAGTCATCTGTGTGACCTGGCAGTGTACCTAGCGATGTGAGGGAGTTTCGGCGCCAACCTTGGGTCGATTCCTGGCCGGCTTGCAGTGCGGTATCTATAGTACCTATCTCTCTCCGTCTCCTCTTCCCTTGTCGTGGTCGTCGCCGTCGTCGTTGATCGCTTGCTCGCCAGTCCCACTCTGGCAGCTTTACAGCAAGGTACTGGTTGGCCTATCTAGATAGCGCCCCCAACTACCGTGTTGCAGTTTACTACGCTATATGTGTGATTTCATTCGTGTGGCGCCGTCTCGTTGCCGGACACTCGGACGGATGGCCAGCAGCTGCGGGCGCTTCATGTACAACGCCGAGTGCTGTGAGTGGAGGAAGACCAAGAGAAGTTAAGAAGAAGAAGAAGAGGAATAGCGGTCAATGGATATCAAGAGGGCGTGGCCAGATTAGAGGTTAAATTAGAGGTCAGGTTAGAGAGAGTGGAAACAAGCCGTCGCCAGCAGCCATGATACACGACCAGAGCACGACCTGCCTACCAGACAGACACCTACCTAGCCTACGGACGGGATGGAGACATTGTAGATAGCGATTTGCTGGCGATGGCGCATTGAGCGACAGGACATCATTGATGTTGCTGCGTGAGGGACTGGATGGATGGATGGATGGATGGGGAATGGGCGGTCCCCTGACACGCGATGGGGGTAAATTCTGTCATGGTTTCCACCAAGCCCGATGACCCCAAGCCAGCACCAGCAGCAGCAGCAGCGTTGACCTAGGTACGTATAGATAGGTACTTACATCAGGCGGGCGAGGTACCTACCGCATCCACGTACCTTGCCTGCCGACCTGACCTACATTACGGATATATGGATGTACATATAGATGTACCTTATAAGTAGGGCGGCTTTCACGTGTTTCCTCTACATGTACCAGGTATTACTTCGTGTACTTACACAAGATGCCACATCATCCACTCACGACCAAGATCGCATCATTGTTCGGCGGGTTGTCAGGCGGGCCTGACTGGCTGGATGGGGGACTCTGCTCGGCGGAAAAGGTGAGCCTCCCATCCGTGACGCGTGCTAGCTACCTTACTTACTTACTTACTCACTTACTTACTTAAGTACAGTAGCCTGCCTACCTAGGTAGACTAGGATGACAGAAAAGAAGTCTGCAAGCTGTGGGGGTCACGATAAGGGGTGCCTCGGGTGCTTCAACATACCTACACGCACATACTTAGCATTTACAAATAACGAGGCCAGTTCCGGAAGCCTCCCAGTCGAGCCAGTGTGCCTACCCTACCCCAGACTGCTCGTAATATATAATTTATCCTCTTCATACTACATGCAGTACAGGCAAGAAGAGAAAGAAGAAAAAGAAGAAGAAGCCTCTGGACCAAATAATCATCTTCTTCTGCAATGGCATGTAGGTATGCGACCGTTGCTCAGGTATATATATGTAGGTATATATATATACATCGGTCTAACGTGGGTGGGTAGGGGAGGATCGCGAATTTCATTTGAATCTCTTCCAATGGAGACGCCGTGATGGGTCCCGTTTCAAAGTATGTCGTGTTGATTGCATGGAAGAACCGACTCAGCCTGAACCTCGTCCTTGTCCATGTATCCGATAATCCGTATCTGTTTATTCGGGGTCTGATACGCACTGCAGGTACATGGCGAATCACGAGCGATGACGGGATCAGCAGCTCCTGGTGAGCCAGATGGCGCAAAGATAAGAGACCAGAAGAGACCAACCGACCCGCACTGCACTCGCAGTCTGGTCTTCCTAGGTAGTAGACCATGGCAGACCACGGCACCACTCTCGTCCACTTACACACAGGCATCCGGAATCCAGGCCGTTGCCGCCGCCGCCTCATCGACATTGAATACAACGAGGACCGCATGAGCGGGAATGACGGCCTGTGTCAATAGGTACATGAGCATGTGTGCGACCTGACTATCATCAGTCAGGGCTTACCATTGCTTCCCACACCGCATGGCCCAATGCGAGCCTTCGGGTTGCGCAGTACCAGCAAGACATTGCGCTGCTTATGGCATACATGTAATGGCATACACCGGCCTTGTCCAGTCCAATTGCGTGTATTGTATGGCAGCCGTATCTTTAAAAGCTAGCTTATCTTGATCGATTTCTTCATTGTCCTGTAATTGTTGTTCCCTTCTAGCTAGTTTGATCTTGGCTCTGGCTCTGATTCTGATTTCTGACGGCCCTCCCTTTTCTCCTCTACTATAAGCAGGTTGTTGTTGTATATATGCCCGGGAGGGCGGGCAAAGGTGCAGAACGTTGGCCATGTTTTATCCTGAGCAACATGTATCCACAGGCCAAAATGTGCGCCTGGCGATGGTGAATGGTGTGCCACACTAGGCACCTTATGCACGCGATGTACCTACCGGTCAAACACATGGGGACAGGTAGAGTATTTACAAGGGCGGGATGCCAGCCAGTGTGGGATGGATGTGCGTATTGCGGATCCTAAACCAAGCACTCACGATGAAGGCCTCCCGTGCGCCCCCACGCACACCAGGATTGGATCTTACCACCAAGCCTACTTACGAAGAAGCCTAGCCGGTTGGAACCTGAAAGTATCAGGTATGTTCCGAAAAGAGCCAGGCATTGTCGGTGCTATTTATATTGCAGTTATCATGGTGGATGGCTTTTGGCCGGCCTACACCACGACACAGAGAGCGTGCTACTAAGCAGAACTGTCAAGGCGGAGTGAACACACCCAAGTAAACGGTCTAGGTGGATATTATTTTTTCGGCCCGTGCCTTAGCTGCTCCTGGGCGTTCTGCACGTTCCGTCGCAACATTCGATCTCTATCTAGAGTATCTACCTATCTCGGGGGCATGTTGACTGGGCGTCTACACAAGCACTGTTCAGCAACCTTATATAGGTAAATATGGACACTCTGTAGGTGCAAGCACAGTACGCCTACATGCAACTATAATACCTATACTATAGCATACTACCTAAGTATACCGTACCATGGGCACTCGATACTGCGTAGCTTACGGAGTTGAGTTGTGGGTGCAGCTGACCGCGTTTGCCGCTCGACAGCTCTCTACCAGGTAGTTGCCAAGAACGAGACGGCCGGTAATATTAGGATCTCTATCAACGCAAAGTTGACGCCAGAAGTACATCGCCTACAGTAAGTCGATTGTGTCGAACGATGGCCGGCGTACGATGTCATGGCCCACGGCGACGCGCAAATATCTGGCAAGAGCGAGTAAGTGGAATAAATGACGAAGAGATGTGCTGCTATATTTCTTATATTTCGCAGGCTCCAAGTCGTTTGACAGAACAATCGCGAATTTCCCGAGTTTCGGCTATACTAGCCCTCTACAGACAAGTCTCTAGGTACTGGTACGCTCTACTCCCTACTTACCTACCTAAGGAAGTACAGTATATAGCTACATACTGTAAGTATATGATTGTATATCTAGTCGCTACCTAGGTAGTCTAGGGTGATCTTAACAAAGGAACCACTCGTCACCTAACTTTAGGAGGTAGTATTGACTAAGTAAAGGATACCACCTAGGTACCTACCTAGGTACCTACCTCTTACTTAGCTTTGAGTACCTAGTGGGATTGTAGGTAGTTCGTGGGTACTGTAGTGGGCTTCCAATGAGTTCGAACAACTCTTCACAGGAAAACCGAGAGACGAAGCATCATCCAGTCCTGCTTACTCGGTATCATTTCGTCGATCTTATTGGCAGATGGCGAAACAACTACATCGGATTGCACAATATCCAGCTAGTTTCAACTTGCAACTAAGAGAGTCCGCTAACCAACATAATCAATTTGCCATCGCTTGCTCGGATCCAAGTGGCATTCTGTACCAAGGCGAAGACGACAAGACCACTTCCGTCGACCGAGAGGTTTCTAGGTAGATGAAGGTTGGTTGTTAGCTTACCTGGAGTTCGTTCCCTTGTTAAACTTTAAGGCTGTTGAGGCTGTCTATCTTATCGCTGGAATTGAAGCCTCGATGCGGGACAAAATCGACGTCCCCACATACCCACCCACCTTGCATCCACAATCATCACCATCCCACACAGGACACACATCACACATCTACCAAACGTCCAAGTCACCAACTCATTCCACCTCCGATCCGACCTCAGGCTCTCCCTACACCTCTGGCTGCTGGCCGACATTGACCATGTCGGCATAGTTAGCACGTACCTACGCACTCGACTCGACAGCCAACATCGCAATGTCGGACCCCGCTGCTACCTTGGCCTCTCTTCTTCGTGCATCCACCATCCAGGATCACGATGAGGCCTTGAAACTCGCCAATGCCGCAATAAGAGCTTCCAAAACCAACATCGACGCCCACCACACCAGGGTCGTTGCACTTCTCAAGCTCGATCGCTTCGATGACGCCTTGCGAGCCATCGCCGAAGGTGGCCATGCGCTAGAGTCCCAGTGCATTCTCGAGAAGGCCTATGCTTTATACAAGACCGGTCACCTCCAAGAAGCACGCGACACTGTCGAAAAGGCGCCCTCGACGCAGCTGAACTCCCGCCCTTTTCGCCATCTACGCGCACAGATCGCATATCGCGCCGAGAGCTTCGCAGACGCCGCTTCCTTATATCGTGGTCTTGCTGGCGAAACAACTGACCTGTACGGTGAAGAGAATGACGTAAGGATTAACCTTCTAGCTGCCAATGCGCAGCTAGAGTGGGCCGGTCTCGGTCATCAGTTAGACGACAGCGAGAGGCAGCCTTCTCGTGCTGATCTGGAATCGTTCGAGACCGCCTACAATGTTGCGTGCGCCCATATTGCGCGGGCCGAGCTTGCTAAAGCCTCCATCATGTTAAAACGAGCTCGAGACCTCTGCGAGGCTAGCGAGGACTTATCGCCCGACGAGAAGAAGGCCGAGCTGCTGCCCATCATTGTACAACATATTTATGTGCTCTCTCAACTGGGCAAAGAATCGGAAGCCGCTGCGCTGCAAAAGCTGGTTGTGCAATCCGAGTATGTGACAATCATAACTCTTTGGTGTAATTGATATCTGATACTCTCCTAGCATCCCAGAAGCACCCACGAGGGCAGTTGCTCACAACAACCAAATCGCCCTGGCTGGAATGGATGGTAATCCTTACCTCACTCAGCGCATCTCTGAACTTGCAGGTAAATTATCTGGTAACGACAAGCTTTTCGAGTATCAGCAGTCCGTCTTGAGGCGAAATAGATATACACTGGGTCTTCGGATGCAAAAGTTTCAAGGAATAGAATCATCAACTAACAATCAGATTCTCGCTGCATCTTCACCTTCAGCCTTGCTCGATGTGGCACCTCTTGGAGTCATAAGTGCTGCTGCCCGCACTGAGATGGCCAGCAGCAAAGCTGCCATCCATAAGATTTTACCGGCCCTGGAAAAACGCCCAAATGATGTGGGACTACTATTGACCATCATCCAACTCTATATTCAAACACGGAACCCCGGCCCGGCCCTTACTCTACTGGAGGCGTTTCTAAAACGCTTGGAGGTCATAACCACCACTGATTATACTGATGTGCGGTTCTCTCCCGGCCTCGTGGCTGTAGCCGTGGCGCTGTACAGACTGCAAGGTCGGCAGAACTCAGTTCGTGCTGAACTAGCCAGAGCCTCAGCACACTGGCGATCGAAACCAGAATGCGCCTCTACTTCACTTCTGCGCGAGGCTGGTGTAGAGCTCCTTCATTCCTTGAACCCTGAAGATATAACCGCAGCAGGAGCAACTTTTGAAAAACTAGTTACCCAACTCGGCCAAGACATCACAGCAGCAGCAGGGCTTGTAGCATCCTTCGCAACCCGCGACTTCGCCAAGGTTGAGCCCTACCTATCGAAGTTAACGCCAGTAGAGCGACTGACAGCGGGCACCGATGTCCAAGCCTTGATACAAGCCGGTGTATGTCAAGCCGCGGCACCTACGCCCGCAAGCAGAAAGCGAGGGGCAACATCAGCAGACGAAGCAGAGAAAGAGAAACTCACTAAGCGCCGACGTAAACAGAAGCTGCCCAAAGATTATGTAGAAGGCAAACAACCAGATCCAGAACGATGGCTACCCCTGCGAGACCGCAGCACTTACCGCCCGAAAGGAAAGAAGGGCAAGAAGCGCGCACAGGAGGTCACGCAGGGCGGCGTTGTCAAGGAGGAGGAGACGCTTGAGCTCGTGGGTGGCGCAGGGGCAGTCAAGGTGGAAAAGGCGACCGCCAGCAAGAAGAAAAAGAAAGGAAAGAAATAAAAGGGATGCGGGAGAAAGCGTTGGCTTGGCTTGGCTGGCTACGGTGTGTATATATGGTAAATGTTCTGGTCATCTCATGTGCTATGAACATGAATAGACCGCTCTCCCCAACCGGTTTGGTCACTCATTATAGTTGTGCCTACCTAGTAAATATGAGTGCCAGTGCTACTACATGAAGATCCTCGCGATGCTTCTGGCGCGGGGAATGCACTAAACGCGGGCTGCGATAATACTCACAATCCGAGCTTCCCCTAAGTTGATCGGAGACCCATCCAATCGAGCATTTCGTACGCTTCCAAGTTTAATGAAATTGTGATTATGAATTTGAAGTCGAATGGTATTTACAGCTAGAAAACATATTCGACCCCGGAAGTTAGGAAACAAGTCCTGTCCTCTCTACAATAATCATGCAAGCGTGGGCGACCAGAAGAGCCCGAAGAGCCCGAATACAGAATATGAATCAATAGATATTATATGAAGTATCTCGTTGTCACCTTGGCAGTCAATGCCCGGTCTATAAAGTCCTTTTATGCACTTTCACTTCCAAACCTTTTCCCTCATTCCTTAATATGTACAGGTGAGCTCCTCTGATTGATGTATATAGCGCAAGGGTTTTATAGCTTCAGGACCCATTATTCTTCAATGAAAGAAGGGAAAGAACCAGGGTGGCAGGTCAGTTATCTATAAGGGGGATTTGCCAGCTGGGTGTGAGCAGTAGGAAGCACAGCTAGCCAGAATAAACCCATCTACCCCGTCTGTGCGTCCCCGTCTATCGTTACAGAATGTGTGGTAAATGGGTCCGAGAACGCAGAAAACATGATCTTAGGCCCTGTGGGAATAAAAGAAAGCCTGTTCTATTTTCCATTCATATTTTCCCTTATCTTCAAAAACGCCACAACCTGCTATGAGAACATTTTTGCGGTGCTCCGGAAAGATGATGGTCCAACCAATCGCTAATTACGTTCTGTGGGAGGGAAAAAAGACAAAATTTAGGCGTGTACCTGAACTGCCGACGAGGGGAAACGGTTGGTCTCTTGGGTCTCTTCTTCGGCATCTGATGCATTATTTTGTTGTATCGGTGATGTTGGAGGTTCTGGTGTATAGAACCGGGCTGGTAGTGGCATATCTAATTCTTGGGTCTCATCTTCTTCGTCATCAAGCGGCGGCAGTGGCGATCGACGGCCATCTGAGAAGCTCAGAGCAGCGTCGCTGTCTTCGTCAGACGGCACAACAAGATTTCCGCCAGCGGTGCCCTTAGTTGTCCGTGACGAGTACTTGCGATGTAAATCCCGGAAGGAGCGAGCTGTTGCTGTGCTAGCACTCGTGGCTGAACCCCTTCGGCCCGAATTCTCAGGAAGATGACCAAGTAGGGAATGGAAATCATCCACATCAGTAGAAGTGGCATTGCCAGGAGATCTAAGGTCTTGTTCGTCACCCTGCTGTGCTTGTTTCCGATGTTTTAGGTGTTCGTCTGTCGCGATACCTTGCAGCTCGTCACCAAAGTTGATCACCGAAGCCTTTTTACCATGGACTGTAAAACTGCCGGCGCCTCTAAAGAGAACTTCGTCCCGTGTGCTATCATCTGAGATGCCGCCAATTGACATAGAATCCTTGCCTTTCTTGCTTCGGTGCCCCGACAAATGACCAGCACCCTCTCGAAGGGAGCGTTGCAGGCTACGCCGCGCTTTGCCTCTATCAGACTGATCCTTGTCAGTTCCACCAATGCTACGTCGCTTGCCACGATCTGTCGCATCATCTGTCGTGTAGGCTGAGCTGGGGCGGCGATCGTAGGTACGAGAAGACTCCGATTCAAGTAGTCCACTCTGCTCAAGTATGTGCCTCTCATGCTTATCTTCCGCCGAATCTTCGTCTACAAGCTTGGGCTCATGTCGACGTGGGGAAGAAGTGACTACGCTGGAGAGGGACGTCTTTCTAACGCTGTTCTTCTCGTGGCGTGAATCCGGCTTGTCTTCAGAGGCTAGTGTTGTTGCGCTGGTAGGTGGTGTATGAAAGATTTCGGGGCTTGGCGGTTCAACATCTGGCGGCAAATTGGATCCAGAGGATTGGGGCGGAGAACCTGAGGAAGGAGATAGCTGAGTTTCATGCGTTGCATTATTGCCACTTTCATTTGTTTCCAGGGGCGCAAGCGGAGGTTCAGGAGAAGATTCTCTAATGTCTCCATTCATGTCTCTTTCCTCCGCTAGGTCCGTTGCCAGTATGTCACGATGACACTTCAACCTCCAGAATTCGATGCGGGACCATCTAAGCTGAGCTATTATCTTGGCCGCACCATTGCACACTTGCTCTCGGGTTCTTTCTTGGATCGGAGCCAAAACTAGGAGATGCCGCGCATTCCTGAGCTGCGTCTCGAGGCTTTTCTGGGCGATTTCAAGTTTTTCTTCGGCCTCCTCGATTTTCTGACGCATCATTATCCGTCTAGCAAGTAATATGTCGCGAGCCATCTGGTGATCAATTTTACTCCGGTTAATGGCGACCTCTCCGGTAGGGGTCTGAATAAGTTGTGTTACACCAGCACTGTCTAACCTGCGAATCGCTCGACGGCTCTGTCCTTCGTAGTTACCACCAACAACACCACGCATCCGCACGCCAGTTGTTTTGAACGCGGCTGCGTAGTTGAGTTTTGCGAGCCAATCGTTTCGATCCTCTTCACTCTGGGCTAGTAACACTTCCTCAAGCCCCCCGTGCCTGACGTAAACAAACGCATTCTTGTGTCTTTTATAATTACTATCCCAAAGGGCAACTGCACCCTCCGTGGACATCAATGCGTCTGGCTTAAAATGCTCCAAGGGTGGTTTAAATATTAAGGGGACACCATCCTGTCCCGACCTCACATGAGCTTCGTGCTGATGGAGTAGGTTCTTGACCCAGCCCGCATTTCGGAAGAAGTACAGTTGTGCTCCAGTCAAGATGGCACCCCACTCTTGCCACGGTGATCGAGTTCTCCGTTTTGTCGCCTCTTTCCGCCAAAGCAGTCCAACTTTGGTGACCTTGATGTCGACTATCCCTGGATGTGCGGCATTAGGATTATTCTGCGTCTTTTCAGTCATAAACGCATCCGGACGTGACCGAGCCGATATAATCTGCAATATACCAGTCTTGAAAAAGGTTTTCTGGAGCTCTTTCAAGTTGAGGCGGTTGGCAGTCCCTAGGTAACTGTAATGCTCCTCAAGAGGTATTTGATCCCTGAGCGGTGGCCGTAATATATCCAGTTTGCTGTCCAATATCAGAGTGTACGGGTCCAATAGATCCTTGGATCTCCTTGCCGGTTCTGCGATAGCTGCAGGAAATACAGACTTCTTCTTTAATCTCAAACTGCCCGACCGGTCGCCGTTAGTGTGCACATCGTCTTCCAGGTGGATAAATGGCGTGTAGCTAATATTATCATAAAAACACTCGAGTACATCATCAAAGATACCCTCACCGCGGGTGTTTTTGAGATAATCTGCTTTCTGCATTTTATACTTGTTGTTTTTGTTGAATACGTCTGTGTGAAGAATGAGCAAAGAGAAAGCAATGAAGTAGGCTTGATCTGGCGTAGCATAAATCCCCGGATTGCACTCATGATATCGGTTCGCAAACGCCTCCAAACACCTATCAATCTGCTGAGTTTCTTTGGGAAGCTCGGCTTCCATCAGCAGCTTCCGAATAGCCATGTCCATAGGTTCCTCGAAAAAGCTGAAAGATCGCATATAGCTACGCAGGACGGCGGCATGGAATGGATCAGCCTCCTTAGAAAGCGCGCTTGCGATGGCGCCACGAGCGATCACTTCTTCGACTCGTGCAAGATATTTGGCAGGGGTGTCATCGTCTCGTCGCTCAGGTAGGACGACCACCTCTCTCGCCAACTGCAATGAGTTGTTCTTCGAGTTCGCCGATCCTGGTGTCGCAGGAGTCAGTGTTCCATGCCTGGAGAGGTCTGTGTTTTGCCGCGCGCGACCAAGCCCCAGGAGATCACCGAAACTCTTGCGACCAGTAGAAGAGGATGTACGAGATGCGCCTAGATATTGGGGTTCAGCGAAGCTCTCACCAAGGGAACTCATTGTTGAAGAGCGACCCCTATTCCCCAAGGTCAATCGAGTTGGAGACGATCGACCCGAGTTTCGAGAGCTGGGGCGAAATAAAGCGGTTGCAGGCGAACCGGGGGTTTTGTTCGCCGTAGGGCCGTGGCCTGGAGAAGCTGAAGCTGTGGACCTATCATGGCCAGTTGAAGGGCGAGGTGCGTCCGCGATATGTGTGGTTGAGGTCGAATTACGTGGAAGAGATGGCGCATTTGAGCTTGTAACAGAAAGTGTGGGCGTTTTTGATCTTTGAGGAAGATGCGCCAGAGGGAAAAGTGGCTCTAGTTGCTTCTGCTTCCGGCGACCGAACCGGAACAGCCCTGAGGAAGCAGTGCTGTATTGGAGTTGACCGGCGTGATCGGTCGAGCTACTCTCGGACCTTGACGACTCAGACAGACGATGGGCGGACATAGTCAATGCAGAGCCTTGATCTTCAGAGATGTTTGAAGCAGCAGACGGCGCCGCAGGTTTGCACGGCTCTTCGAATGTGACAGTGTGTCTGCTTGATAGAGCTTCGGGACGGGGGTTCAGTAGAGTCTTTTTCTCCTTTTTCACGCCCGACAAGACTTTGACCCGGGACGCCTGGTCCGGCTGACTTCGTGGAACATCAATCGAGCGGCGTATTCGCAACGGGATACGGACGCCTGACTTCTTGTTGGCCACGGTACTCTCGGCAGAATTCAAGGTAGGGGCTGTGGTTATGATGGCAGGAGCTAAAACCAGCATTGTGTGTCAGCAAATGAGGTCCCGGTGAGCAAGAAAGCAAGAGGAGCCATACGCGTTGGCATCGGCGGCGGCTTCTCCGCCTGCTGGTGCTGCTTCATTCTAGTAGACAGCTGAGAGTCTGAGGCATTACGGAACCTAAGCATGCTAAAGCGGCGATGCCGCGGAGTCTCTTCCTGGATCGGAGGAGATTCCGGGCGGTCGTAAGAGTCGTGGCTCGGTCGGGTAGTACCTTGAATGGGGTCCGAATCTAGGTTCGGGTTGGTAGGCGGTTCATCGGTTTCAGAGTGTTGTGAAGCGACGCCATTTTCGAAGGGTTGGCTCGCGGACTGGGCAGTTAAGAAAGGGGCATCGGATTGGGCCTTGTGATCAAAAAGAGTGGTATGGCGGCGCATGTCAGACTCGCTGGCCATGACACCGCGACGGCGTAAAAAAGGCATTTGGCCGAATGGCTGGCTGGAGAGGGGGAGAGACGGGTGCTGCGGGAGCGAGAGGCAAGTGTAGCAGCGATGACACACGGGCGATGCTGGAGGCAGCACGACGTCGTCAAGCCTTCCAGTGGCGCCGACCCATTGTCCCGCGTTGGCTCGTCGAGTTGCTGCAGGGTACGGCGCTGCAGGCGACGGTACGGCAAAGCAGGTGACAGACGAGTCGAAAGGGGTTGGGAGCCCCGAGTCGGATTAGAGAGTGGTGGAATGAGCAGTGGCCAACCTGATTTGCGGCAGTCTGGGATTCGAGGCGGCGGGCAAAAACACGATAGCTGATGCAATGGCCGCGGTCCAATGGATGATTACGAGTGATGGACTGGATTGAAAGTACAGAGCAGTTGGTTGGTGAAATGCAGACAGACAAGGCGACAGGCAGGGGCGTGGGCACGTTGTTGATTGATAGCGCACACTACCTAATTAAGTACATATTGTAGTTACATCAGTGTACCTAGACATAGCTACCTACAGTGCCTACATTGGTACCTAGGTAGGTAAGGCACGCTAGTGTGCAATTCAGAGGCTACCCGTGTTCTGGCCTCTGGATGGTCGGCCCTGGCCCGTCGGGTTATGGAGCAATTATGGGCACTGCTGTGAATCTCGGGTCAGTCAACCAGGCGCGCAGAATTTACCTATTAACCATAATCTACCACCTGCCTACCTAGAGATCCCATCTGTATGTATGCACTTATGACATGCGTTTAAATAAGCACTACATGGTACCCAGCGTGTGTAGTACACTGACTCCGCATGTGCAGAATTAAAGACGTCCACAGTTCTTGACAAGAGCTTAAGTACCTAGGTATTCCTGTATCTATCATACCTACCATATCCCCGGCACTAGCCTGGTTGCATTAGCTGCTTTACAGTTCCATAGATGTGGGATATAAGCAGGTCAGAACTTCCAATGAACCTGGGTAGATACCTACCTACAGTATATCATGGATGTAGGCAGGCGAGGCAGGTAATCAGTAATCAAAGCAGATACCTACCAGAGCATCACCTACTTATAACGCATCTTGTTACATTTTCCGTAGTGTGCTCGCAAAGAGAACGGCCGCCTTACTTATGGTATTTTGATATGAGGTACGTGTACCTAGTCATCGGTACTTTTGCAAGAAGGGTTTTATTGAATAGGCAACTCGACCAGCGAGTGCTGTAGCCAGCTAGAAATGAAGGTGTAAATGGTAGGTACCTGGTATCTACGGTGGCTAAGGGCCCTAGCTAGCCCGCTATTCTTATATGCCCTTGCTTCCGTTTGCACCCCCCACAGTACCTACGAAGTAGTCCCCACTAGGTATGTATTTCCCAATGGCCTCAACCCCGCCAAAACATACCTACCTACCTCCCTACAGCAGGCACTAGTCTTACTACCTACCTAGAGGTAACAACAGCAATATCAGGCAGCCTAGATTAAATATATCTTTTCTATTGTTATTAAACCGCTGCTATTGTATCGTCACGAATCATATATGTTCAAGTTTTGATGTCACTGCTGTGCATGTGCTATGCAGCAGTGTTGAGGCGCATCAAACAGTCATAGCAATATGCACTCAATCTTCTTCCTCAGCTTCCTCAGCTTCCTATGTCTCGCCTGTGCCCGCGCCTCGCGCATCCCCGGCCTCCCTCCAGTTCAAAGTGACGGCCTAATTCAAGTATCAACGTCCCTCGACCCTCAATCGCTCGCACCCGCATCATCGCCGCCGCCGTCCTTCTTGCGCCGCCTCTTCGACCGTCTCCCCTCCATCTCATCCTCGCGAGCTTCGGCAAGCGACCTCACCCGCTGGATAAATGACCGCCCGAGACTTATTCAAGGCTTAAAGGAATACGAGGACCAAGTCGTAATTCGCTTCAACATTTCTGATGCCAAAGATGCAGCGGCTTTGCGCACTGTTGTCGACCGCATGCTTTTAGATGTATGGGACTTCACCGAGAGCCGTGTAGATATCCGAATTCCCAGCCGACGCATTCGCTTTTTAACTCGTGCTCTACCCTCATCTCTACTCGACAACCACTCCATCCTCGTTCCAGACCTTGCACGTGTGGCTGCTGCGACTTACCCCAGTAGTCGTCCAAGTCTGGGTCAAAACCCCCATCAACATTTTCATCAAGGCACCACGCCCGCATCTCAGGATCCCATCAAATATGACATTGCCGATGTCTACTTTCACGATTACCAGCCATACTCTGTCATAGTGGCTTGGATGCGACTGGTCGACTCTATGTTTCGAGGCCGTGGTCTTATACAGATGATTAGTATCGGGAAGTCTTATGAGGGTCGGGATATCCCAGCTCTACGAGTCGGAATTAGGCCTGACCATGTTACCTCGGGTCACCGGCGTGAGATTATCCTCGTAACTGGTGGCTTCCACGCCCGAGAGTGGATTTCCACAAGCTCGGTTAATTATGTTGCGTGGTCCTTTATTCAATCTATGGATGAAGATCCCGTAGTCAAAAAGATCCTAGAGCGTTTCGACTTCGTTTTCGTTCCGTTATTGAACCCTGATGGGTATGACTATACTTGGGAGGTTGACCGTTTATGGCGCAAGTCTCGACAGCGGACTAAGATGTCATATTGTCCAGGGCTTGATCTTGACCATTCCTTCTCGTATCAATGGGACTCGGAAGGTCGTCAGCATGAACCTTGCTCGGGAAGCTACGGCGGCGAAGAGCCACTTCAAGCTGTCGAGGCTTCTCAATTGGTAAACTGGGCAAGGAATGAGACCGAGAACGGCTTCAAGTTTGCGGGGTATCTTGATCTACACTCGTATTCCCAGCAGGTCCTTGTCCCATACTCTTTCTCATGCCAGGTCCAGCCACCCAACATCGAAAACCTCCAAGAAGTTGCCATGAATTTAGCCAAGCACCTGAGGCTATCAAACGGAGAGTCCTATACGGTGGCGTCGGCTTGTGGCGGTAGTGGCTCAGAATCGATTGGACCATTCGTCGAAGCTAGAGGGGGCTCCGCGATCGATTATTTCTACCATGAACTCAAAACTCGTTACAGTTACCAAATCAAGTTGAGAGACACGGGAAGCTACGGTTTTCTTTTGCCAAGTGACAACATCGTCCCCGCCGGCGAGGAGATTTTTCAAGCTATGAAATACTTGGGTGACTTCTGTATGTTTACCACCTACATTCCCCATCCCTACCCATTGCTGCACAGGCTACGCGCATGCTCGTCGCTTGACACCATGCGAGGATTAGTAGAAAATATTAGTTACTAACATTATTTGTGAAGTGCTCGGGAACAATGGTCATGAATGGTTACAAGAAAGCGACGGAGACGAGCAGGAGCCCCCTACCAAGGATGATGAATTACCAATTACAGAACTACGGAAACGCCAACCGGAAAACATGAGCGGTGATGAACATACATGAGATGCTGCAACATTTTGAATATGTGTTAAATATTGAAAGAAATGTAACAATTAACTATACTAGTAACGGAAGCATCTTTGGCGTTTGGTCATTGGGCTAATAGGTAGCAGAGAAGGTTTTACGATTAATACAGCTTTATGCATGCTTTAATCAAACGCTGTGCTTTTACCAGTAAGGCAAAAGTTACTGTTCCGGTCTGTATGCACGCCCGACAATAATATCGGCTACAAGACACTATGTACACAGTAGGGCTCTGGACCTTGACTGTAGCCAAAGTGGTGATTCTCCCCAGAAGCTAGCGAGCTGGTGATCGTATGCTCCATTACGGGTGACATACTACTATGAGTGAGAACCAAGTGCCGGATGTCTCGCATGAACTGGGAACATTTACATTATATAACCTAGTTGATGGACTGTTGTACAAGTTATCTTCCTTTGTTGCACTAGGCGCTTTCTGCAACATTTTAAATATTCACAACATGCTAAACCACCAACACCTGAGTTAAACACTCGTCTTTCCTGCATAGCTTATAGCATATTCCAGCACGTCAGGACGGCCATAGTCGTGAGCGCCATCTTCCCCAGCTGGGAGATGAGATAGCCGGGCCCACGGCCCGGAGGCCCAAAGTTTATGTATCCGATGGCGTACAAGACACGTCCGAACACCCACGTACTGCCGGCCCAAGTAGCCTGGCTAGGGTAGCCCACTCCAGCGATAAGCAGGGCCGTGATGAAAGAGCTGTGGTTCTCGATGAAATTTGCGTGGGCGCGCTGCGCGAGATTGAACTTGAGCGCCTTAGGATTCTTCTCGATCTCCTCCTTTGTCGCATATGTATTCGGGTAAGGCACCCCGCTTGCATTGCGCGTCATGGACGTCATGATCTTGTGGGCCGTGTTCACGAAGACGCTGGCGGTCGCGACGGCTAGGATGTAGCTGTTTCAAACGAAAGAGAAGATCGAGTCAGCGCAGTGTTCTGATGAGCCTTGCAGGTAAATTTGTGAAGAATTGTGTTGTCTCAACAAGTGAATATCTCTTTTCAACTTACCCGTACTCCTTAGGAACTTCCAGTATAAAAGGCATTGTGGATAGGATGTCGAAGCTGGAGGCTAGAAGTCCAAGACAAGCGAGGGAATGCTGCAGATGAGTGTTCTGATATAAGTACTTTCAGTGCTGTCAACGGAGATGGCGACTAGAAAGATGGAGAATGGATGATTAGCAGAACTAGGCTATTTATCTCCCCAATCCTCCCACCTTTTATATACAGGTATGCGGAACGGGACAAGTGTCTCGTCCGCGTTTTAGAAAACGAAACGAGATTAACCTTAGTATCGAACCCGTGCTCTAAGCGGACTAGGCACGACTGGCTGCGATCTCATGTGTCGTAGCGAATCGTAGGCAACCAAGAGTCGTCAATCTCGTGTGGTTCAAGGGTCCAAGATTAATAATACGGGTCTAGTTCATCAAAGCTCTACTATGTAATAGAGAATCGGACGAATATAGGTTACGAACTCTGGCAGATGTGTCCCAGCCCGTCCGCCGGAACTCCGCCGAGCGGGACAACAGCGACCCGAATGCGATCGAATCGCCCAGGCAGCGGAGGGCCAGACGCTGCGGATTGGGGGAAAGTGTCCGCGATGGATTGCAACTATTCCCCCGTGATACTACTAGGCTACTGGCTGTCTAAGGCGGTAGAGCTTCGTCTAGGTATAATGACCTCGAGGCTCTACTGTAAGAAGAACAATTGCAACATTTCTCAACTTATATGCATTTCTAGGTATCGAATTGGATTGACCAATCACTCACCATGGCCTGGGACTTTTGTCGTCCGAATGCGTCCCATTATGGCTAACAGTGGGCTAGGGACTCGTCCCCTGACTCGTCCCCTGACTCGGAAGGCAGCTAGCTGTGAGCGGATATTATGTAATTCTACTTAGGTAAACACTGTTTTGAATGGATACTTGAACACGTTTACATCTTCCATCTGGTGGGAGCCTCGAGGAGTTATATCCGGAATAGTCAGGATCACGTTTCATGGTATGAAGTTCGGAGATAGGGAATGCGGAATACAGCTTCTTCCCGCAGAATAACCTCAACAATGGCATTTAAGGAGTGAGAAGCCAGGCTATATATAGTATTACCTACTTACGCCGAGTGCCCTTTGGATACGATAATTACAACTACTTAGGTAGGTAGAGGGGACCCAAAAAAAACTTGCTTACCTACCAGCAGCGATCGGACTGTTACGAATGCTAATGAGCCAGATTTGCGTTGGTAAGAAGCAACTACAGGCAACAAGGATTTATTGTGAGGTCATAAGAGGTAGTAGATAGGTTTCCGCGTGTACAATTCACTACCTAAATCACTAGGTATCTTGAAATCCCCTGGGCAGGCAAGTCTAGGTATATGAAGTTGCGATGTGGAAGCCTACCTAGGTAAAAGTACTCACTCAGCTTGGAAGCTACCTAAGGTATAGCGAGCTGGTACATGTAGGTACTTGGTTCCAGCATATGCTGTTGGTATGTAGTTACTAGAGGTTATGCATGTACTGGTCAAGGCTTTGCACCGTCTCGCTGTGGCTTACGTGCGAGATGCAACTAGCCAACACCGATCGACCTCTATTCAACATCCATCTATCAAGAATGCCCCACGATTAGAACTCCCAATAACGAAACGACGTAATTTAGGGTCAAAGCATCAGCAACGTCAACAATCTGTCTACTATCTTCTAATCAACCTGCCTTGGCCCTGGCTATACATCCGTAGACGGCCCGCTTGGGGGGGCCGTACTCCATCACTATGAGTTCCTGTAAGTCACCGAAGCTGTCGCTCTACCGCCTCTCGCCTCTCAACTGGCTTCCCCCTTTTCCTGCCATCCTCTCCCGCACACGCCCGCGCTCTGTCGCCTTCTCCCTTCCCATACCAGGCTAACTCAGTCTCTCTCTAGTAAAACAGTTTATCCGTAATGTGCGCGCCACGAAGACGATTGCCGATGAACGTGCCGTCATTCAGAAAGAAAGCGCTGCCATTCGAGCCAGTTTTCGCGAAGAGAGCCATGACCACAACGTGAGGTACGAATCCGATATCTCTTGACTGCTAGCTTGGAAGTTCAGCCTTTCAACTTGCATATAACTGACGGTGTTAGGCGAAACAATGTTGCGAAACTACTTTATCTCTTCACGCTCGGCGAGAAGACCCATTTCGGCCAGATAGAGTGTATAACGCTGCTCGCTTCACCGCGATTTGCCGACAAACGTCTGGGCCATCTAGCGACCAGTCTTCTGCTAGATGAAAAGCAAAGCGTCCTTACACTAGTCACCAACTCTCTTAAAAGGTACCACCCGCTCTCTGCTTGCTCAGCTTCAATGTGTCTACCTGAAGATTGACGTTTTCTCCTTCTGCTCCAGTGACTTAGGCCATTCGAACCAGTATATCGTCGGGCTCGCCCTCTGTACCCTAGGGAACATTGCTTCTATTGATATGTCTCGAGACTTGTTCCCCGAAATTGAGAATCTGATATCCACCGCCAACCCTTACATTCGAAGAAAAGCCGCGCTCTGTGCTATGCGGATATGCAGAAAGGTGCCTGAGCTACAGGAACATTTTGTCGAAAAAGCTTCACAGCTTTTGTCGGACCGGAATCATGGCGTTTTACTCTGCGGCCTAACGCTGATTACGAGCATGTGCGAAGCCGAGGAGGAAGAGGGTACTGACGAAGGCATTATTGAGAAATTCAAGCAGTTCGTTCCACTGCTTGTAAGGACATTGAAGGGGCTTGCAACATCTGGCTATGCCCCAGAACATGATGTCATGGGTATTACCGACCCTTTCTTGCAGGTCAAGATTCTTCGCCTCCTGCGTGTACTTGTTCGTGGAGACGCTGAAGGCACTGAGCAAATCAATGATATATTGGCGCAAGTAGCCACGAACACCGATTCATCCAAGAATGTGGGCAATTCGATATTATACGAGGCTGTACGTACGATTCTTGACATTGAGGCTGACTCTGGCTTGAGAGTGCTTGGCGTCAACATCCTTGGCAAGTTCCTTACAAACAGGGACAACAACATCAGATATGTGGCCCTAAACACATTAATTAAAGTGGTAGCGATTGAGCCCAATGCCGTCCAACGACATCGTAACACTATCCTCGAGTGTTTGCGAGACCCGGATATCAGTATAAGGAGACGAGCTCTTGATCTCAGTTTCACACTCATCAATGAGAGCAACGTTCGTGTACTCATTCGCGAACTACTCGCATTCTTAGAAGTTGCGGACAACGAATTCAAACCTAGCATGACGAGCCAAATCGGTATTGCTGCTGACCGATACTCTCCTAACAAGCGGTGGCATGTAGACACAATGCTGCGAGTGCTAACACTTGCCGGGAACTACGTGAAAGAACCTATCCTTGCCTCGTTCGTTCGACTCGTAGCTACCACACCAGAGTTACAGACCTATGCTGTACAGAAACTGTACATCAGTCTGAAGAAAGATATCACCCAAGAGAGTCTGACGCAAGCTGCCGCTTGGTGCATTGGAGAGTACGGAGATTCCTTGCTAAGGGGAGGCCAATACGAGGAGGAAGAGCTAGTACAAGAAGTCAAGGAACATGAAATCGTTGATCTATTCACAACTATCCTCAACAGCAGTTATGCGACGCAAATCACCACACAGTACATTGTCACAGCGCTCATCAAGCTCAGCACTCGACTGTCTGATGCCTCACAAGTCACACGGCTGCAGCATTTGTTGCAACAATACCAGACTACGCTAGACGTCGAGGTCCAACAGAGAGCTGTAGAGTATGGCAATCTCTTTGCTTTCGACGAAATTCGACGCGGTGTTTTTGAGAAGATGCCTCCGCCTCAGATCAAAGAAGAGTCTCGGGTCCTCGGCGAAGCCACCAAGAAGGCTAAGAAGGGTGCCAATCGCAAATCGAAGCTCGTCGCCAAACCCACAACAGATCAAGATCTGTTAGATCTCATGGGGGATAGCACATCTGCACCCATGACTTCACCCACAAACGGGGCACCAAGCAATACAGATCTTCTCGCCGACATACTCGGTGGAAGTGCATCACCGACTACTTCTCCGCCACCCCAGTCCGCTACTAATGCGTCAATAATGGATCTCTTTTCTCAAGGCCCAGCTCCTTCAACACCAAGTCCTGCGCCCCCCAGTTCCGGCTTAGATGTGTTTGGAGCACCTCCACCCCAGCAACCAGTCGCTGCTGCCTCTCCCGCAGGGCTACCATGTTATGATACAAACGGCGTGAAGGTCGTTCTCTACCTCCAACGTAATGCTGAAGGAGCCGTGCAGGTGACGGCGCGATTTTCGAATTCTTCGGGTACTCAATTATCGGATGTTGGCCTACAAGCCGCTGTGCCAAAGACACAGAAGTTACAGCTCATGAGTATCTCTAACCCGAATATCGCTCCAGGCGGCGAAGCAACGCAAATGATGAGAATTATGGGTAGCAAAGGAGTAAGTAAACCCATGTTTCATTAAAGCCCTTCCCAACCTCACTAGTCATTCACGTCCTTTCATCTATGAATGTGCTAACCTCAGCGTGTATTAGCCTCTACGGCTAATGTTGCGAGTTGGCTACAAACACCCATCAGCTGGTCAGGTGATGGATCAAGTGAAATGGACGGAACCTTCTTAAGCTGTCGATAAGCGAATAGGTACTGCCCGAAGAGCTGGATTAAGTCATTTTGGAGAGGAGACAGCAGCATCGTATTTGTAAACACTGGGATAGGCTGAGTGTTATTATGAGCTCACTGGCGGCTCAGCTAACAGCAGGGTTTGTTGATCGGGGGTTGGGGGTAAAAATATATCAAATAGAAACCGGAATTATATTCCACTTGTGTTCTGGCTACGATTTGGGTATTCTCACAACTGTGGTTATTGTGATGAGCGTAGGAATTGTGTAGTTATGAACACATATGTCATTATGCTTACCCTCGCCCGTCCATGTGACATGAGCGCGGCTATTATCCACTTCGTGAAGATAGCCACATCGCATGGGAAACGCTGTCACCCTCGCATATCATATGCACAGTCTACCACCACTTCTCACACAAGACACGATGAGGCTCTATACTCAGACCGCCCTCAGCCTCACCACCCGTGAGCTTGGCAACGAAGTCATCCGTCATGGTCGGAACGCCACAAACGTACACAACGGCGAATCGTGGATTGCCCACGGCCTTGGCAACGTCGGCGTCAACGGTACACCTGCGTTGGTGGAAGGCAATCGTAAAATTACCCTGATCATTATTCCCATCCTTAGTCTCATTGTCCCTCCCAGCAACTGTAATTCTGTCCTTGTCCCCCTTCTCACCATCCGTGTCGGCGTCTTCTTCGGTGTCCCCGCCCGTCAAAAAGACCTCCAGTTCCCCTTTGACGCGTCCCTCGTGGAAGACTTGCGCTATCCTCTCGAGGAAGAGTATGTTTCGGGCATTTCTACCTGCGCTCCCCTCGGACACGCCGGGGTCTTTCGCCGAGTACAGAAACCGCACTTCCAGGGCGGGTGCGGCGGCCGAAGAAGAAGAAGAAGAAGCAAGGGAAGAGAGCATCGAGACGAGAGGGTTCACTCCGACGCCGCCGGCGACGAAGACGACGCGCCGCAACGAGCGCACGTTGATGCCTGGTGGTGGCCACACGAAGCCACCGCCGACGCGCACGCGGAGCTCTTGGCCGATGATAGCACTGGAACTTCCATACAGCCAGGCGGCCGGCGGGTTCTCCGGCGATTTCTGAACCGCTAGCTCGAGGAATGGACCTTCTTCTCTCTTCGGCGGCGCCTTTTTCTCGCCGGCAGAATCTTCGCCTTCACCGACTGGAGGGTGCGCTAGGCGCGCCTGCTGTGGTGTCGAAGTGATGGTGAATCCGCCGGCAGTCTCGACGCCTGGGATATACACATCGAGCCATTGACCGGGTAGAAACTATATAAATTCACGCAGTTAGATTGGTGGTCTATAATGAATTACCCTTAGCCTTCTTTCATGGATGATGTTAGGCTGTATCGCACATTGATGCGAACAAGCTAATCAGATGAAATAAGGGCTCGGGTGTGCTCATCATTCCCATTGACATACGCGGATAGGAGGAGAATCGCGTGGAATTCCTAGACGAAAGATGCGCGTTGTGTCGTTGACGTCCTGGATGTGTTGGAGGATGACGGTGTGGAGCGACTAGGTAGATGAAGCTTCTATGTCAGCGCTTGCACTCTCTAGTATTACAATTACATTATATATATATATATATATATTGATTAGCATAGGAATGCATTGTATCGCTCACCTTGTCTCGCGGGTCCGCTGTAGTTCTCTGGAGGTGATCTGGCTTGGACATAGTGTTTGTTATCGGATCGAAAGTGGGATGGATGTTTTAGTTCTCACCCCCAAAGCTCAATTTTGGTGGGGGTTGAAGATGCTATTTTCTATCTCAGTTCCCCTCAGCATTCCCACTTCGCCTCGATTTTTCTTCTCAATTGACCTTTTAGGCTGCTAACTGACGACATCGCCCTTGTAAATCCCACGAACTAACAACAGTGCACTCTGGGAGTGGTGGCCTTCCTCATGCTGTCCTGTGCCATGAACAACTGCCTGGCCCATTCCGTCTTAAACACTTTCATACCATATCGACATGTGGCCAGGAATTGTATCTCGCCTAGAGCCATACGCAGCTAATGATGCCATTTTACATAGTAATATAATACATTTCTTTGGCTCTACGTTACCGACAAGTTCGCAAGGGTCGTTTACTTTTATCTTACTGGCTCCATACTTTCACAACTAACACATTTGGCTCGTTATCTCTTCGATATTTCGGAGAATTGGCCCAAGACGCACCAAAAATATCCTTAGCCTCGAAGTTACGCGGAAGATCCATTGACATAAGCCATATACGGCGGCCTGAACAGATCATACCGACCGAATTGAACCGACTACTCTTCGACCTGAGTCAGATCCAGTTTCCTATGGGGGCCTGGTCTGGCGAGCTATGACTGTATAAACGCATGCTTTGAACATCATCATCTGAACTACTCATCTTATCCTCCTTACCCGATTCAGGACAGGGGCTCCAAAGGCATTCTGATCTTCTGTCTTTCCGTGCCAAGGGTGATGGAGTATGCCGGAGCCATTCCGCCTCAGTCAAGCTAAGAACACGAGCTCGGTGTTCAATTTGATTATTGAGCGAGGTGATATCTGTCGTAGAGCATAGGACGTCGCCGGTTTTGGGCGGAGACGATCTCAAGTGAAGCGAGTCAAATTGGGTAAGCTGTCTCTCTAGGACGCTGCCGGTGGTCGGAATGTACCCTGCTGGAGAAGGTAGCTCGGGCGAGTGAGAGGCTTCAGTGGAGGTAGGGGAACTGGCATAGTCTGAAAAGGATGTACCCTCTTCAACTCCAGCGTTGACCAACTCCAGTGCCTGCATCGATTCCGAAGTAATCAACATAGGTTGTGCTGTACTTAGCCTGATCTCTTCATTTTCAAAATCTTCGCTTTCGACGTACTGTTTTAAGGATGGCGTCAATGATGGGCAGAGTGATGATGCTGAAGCAGGTCTTGTCTGGACAGTGGGAACCTCAGGTAGTGGACGTTGCTGTGTTTGATTAGAGAGTTCCATCTCGAGAGCTTCAGTATTCACCTCAGATGGCTCATTTAATGAAGGGGGTGAGAACTCAGGAGGGCTTTTGAGAGAATATTCTTCTCGAGGATTAGACTTTACGTGGCCGACCTCGAGACTACTAGTAAAGCTAACGTCGTCATCGAAGATACGAGACTCTAGTGGCGAGGAACCAAAGGTAAAGCGTCTAGGAGGTGGAGAATTAGATCCAGAGCTCAATGGTACTGCGGAGCGTTCTCGTTGTAAGTCGAAACTACGTTTAGAGGCTGGCGAAGCATCGAGCCCTGGTTGCGGGATGAGATTGAGCTGCTTGAGGTATTTCATAGACCGATAATGAAAACAAAATGTAGCATAAGGAGCGTCTTTAGCATCAATCAGGTAGTAGTTATAGTACGTGGCGTCCTCTGGGTTGTCGACGAGACCGCCGCTGGGAGAGCTGGTAGAAAAGTCATTTCAGCATTCAATTAATGGACCGATTTCAGGGTAGGTATTCAATGAATATCAACAGCCGTAAATATAACGAAGGAGGGGGCATGCTTACGTGATTCCATAGCGTTCCTGATTTCGATAGGAATCAAGTTCAAGTGCAACACGTTTGCGCCCTTTGCATCGAAAAGCCTGCACCTCAATGACGCCTCCATCTTCGGCAACAGATTTGTTGTCAAGACCAGGCATGAAATGGAAGTATCGTGTCTCAATCCCAGGATACCCCGCCGCATTGTTTCCACCAGCTTCTTCCCATTTGTGGTCTGGCTTATACAGGGCCCTGACCACAATACCCGCGGAGCGAGTGTTGGTATTAATGCCCCATGACGAGATGTGACGTCCGTTCATAGCCATCTTGAAGAACATGCAACGTGACGGGGGTGGCGATTGAGTGACGAGATAGCGTATCCAGAACTGCTCTCCTGAAGGCATTTCCTATCAGCACGGGTACCAGAACGGCGGGTAGTGGTGGCAACATACCAGGCAATGAGGGAATATATACAGATATGCGTGGGTTTACCTTCTTCAGACGAGTTGGGTCTGTTCCATCTAATGGTGGCGAGACAATGGTTTGTGATGGTCGGCCTGTTCCCGAATGGGTACCATTGTTCACTGGAATTGTTGTTGCTCTCAAAAGACGAACAGAAGATCCCTCGGGATGAGGATATTCGGTTATTTGTTTTGCTTCGAGGCTCGCATGTATGGAAATCTCTATTCCTCTGAAATGCGGCATGTTGAAGCGGATGCAGACGAGCTTGAAGGTAAAGGGCGGGGATGCAGGCGGAGTTCTGCAATAGGGATACCTCTACTCCTGAGCTGGCTCTTTATTGTGATTGTCGAGTTCTCGGATGAGAAACTTATGGCAGGACGCTCGTATGGAAGACACAGTGAAGTTGAAGAGAGACAGAATTAACGCAGCAAGGTTGGACTACTGCAAAGACCCGTGAAACGTAGGAGTAAAACGGGAGACGTCGAGGCGGGAAAGAAGAGGAAGCAAAGGAGAGGAAGGAGGGTCCATCGAAGGGCACTTCTGGCAGGTACGCATCGCAGGCACAGGTGGAAAGCGCAACAGACTGGGCACTTCGAACTCAGGTAATCGTGCAAGTCATCATGGTATACGTGTGCAGGAATGGGGGTGCCTTACATGTGTTCGAGCTTAGTGCCACATTCATGTTTGTATCAAATATAGGTAGGATATATGTACCTGAAAGCCGTGTGGCTCTCACCCCATCCCATCCTATCCTATCTATCCTATCCTACTACCTACCTAGGTAGCATTCTCGCCTTTTTCTCGAGGACGAGAAAGTGCAATCGCTTAGGCAGTAAATTCTTCGCTCTTCTTCCTCACCACTTCCTTCTTGCCACTGTCTCCTTCCCCCGTCGACATTTATTGAGACATTCAGCATCATAAAGTTCTAGCAATTGAATGAATCGGCTCATATCAATGAGTTGATGTTTGTTTCTTGGAATTAGCCTTGAGTGTCCTCAACTATAGTCTCAAAAGGTTGATCTGAGGCTGTTTCTCGCTCTGTGAGAACCCTTCGGCAGTAGACTCAGTGCTAGAAAAGGCAAATGGTTGCTCTCGATAAATGAATTTTGGCTTTAATTTAGCACAATCAAAGCTTGGAGTTGATCGTACTGCAGTGAACAACCAGGTTGAATTTGTTCTCAACGAACAAGTGATTGTATGTTCATTTGGATCTTCAGGAGGACGTGGAGAGAGCCATATGATGATAATGATGATGATGTACACAACGACTTGGGTGCTTCAATGAGTAGTTAACTGTTATCATCCACCTCATATCTGAGTTCATAGGGAACCATAGCTGCAGAATGTGTCTGAGTAGGTAACGCAATAGTGCCAAACCAAAGCACCTGTTTATTGCCAGTGGAACGAATGGTCATCGATTCCACCCGAGGTCCACCTACTATGTACATGTATCGATCGACAAAATGTGGTATACACTGATCGACAGAATGCTCATCAGCCTCCTAACACCTGTTTCGTGTCCTCCTCCTTATCGATCAAGCCCAGATTCCTTATTTGGCCGGCACTCGGCGCATTATCCCTCGCTGATGAAGCCTCGGCTTTTCTATACGCAGCTTGTAGTTGCTTGATTCTCGCGGCCTACGACGGGTGGTGCCGGCTAGTTAACAACCAGTATCCCTGTGTGGGCAGGTGAGGGTATACAACTCACCTCCTTCTTGTGGTGTAGACACTCGTAATAGTCCTCTAGTACAGGAGCACACTTTTTCTTGCCCGTGTCATCTTCGGACGATGTATTGACGACATAGCAGGCGAGGACCTCCTGCCAGAAAGGAAAGCATCGGCTGGGGCCTGCGAATCACAATCGTACGGGTTAGCTGTGGCTGGTCAAGCGGTCGTCGATGGGGAATCGGGAGACTCGATAGGCGACAGACCTCCGTGCAAGCCGAATCCAGAGGCCATGTTGGAGGATTCGTGAGACGGCACTCGACAAGATGTATGGGCTCGGGCGTCGAGGGTCGAGGGTCGAGGAAGCTCAATTGGAGCTGTATCGGCTGGTTGTCGTTGGTTATGGGACTGATTTAATTGAATGAATGAATGTAGTTGGCTCCCCGGATCGAGGTGGGTACCTCTGAGATGGATGAGGTCGACGTCGCTACATATACTGTAGGCGTGTGGTCCGAGTTGCGCTACTGATTGGTCCCGAGAGGAGTAGCGTGCCCGGCGGTGCTACAAACACACCTATCTATTCCTAGCCAACCCCATCTGTGCATTGCGCATTGTACCTACCTGGCCACCCGCCCGCAATCTGGACACAAGAGTGATGCCATTCATCTGTAGAGGTGCACAATTCTAGGTTAGTGCTTGGATTCGAACGATACAATCTTGGAAGTCACAGAGGTTCTTCTAATCCGCCACACCATCCATTTACGAGCCCTTCTTTTGGAGACGCTCGTTTAGCCCCGTGGCTCGTCCACCGTTATCACCTCGCTACGCACAACAAGCATGCCTTCACCTTTATAAAGCTTGAAAATGGCAGCCTCACTGTCTCCGCCGAGAGTCCTCTTGCTTGCTGTCCACTTTGCCACTAAGTCTGATGTCCAGAGCTTGGCAGCACTTGTCGCCCACTACCCCCATGTCCTGCGACCTGAGCTGATTTTGAGAGTGCTTCTCACCTGTCTTCCCGAGACCCTTCGATCGACTGAGTATGTTGGGCTCATAGAACGCATCGAAGCCGGTGACATATATTCGGAGCCCGATCTATCCATCCAATTTGACTCGTCTTCCATTCAGGACATTACTGATGCCGAAGCGGCGAAGAAGACCCGTCGCCTACGTCTAATTCCCTTAACTTGGGAACGTGCGCCAGCGAGTGCACTCCAGGACCCTGTATCGCTATTTCTACTTCGCCGCGCCCACCGTGTCGACCAAGAGGCAGGCCTTCTTACACAGCTTCCCGACCTGATCGTGCCGTTTCTTCAGCATGCCCCATGTATTCGTACCTGGGCCATTTCGGTTTTGCTCCCTTTGCTCCGTCGTAACTACGAGTATTACCCACACGATCCCGTCTCTCTCACACTTGAATCTTTTGAGCGCTTAGATAGCCGGGAAGCTGTGGCTCTTTTGCTGTCGCAAACTGGTGTTCGTGATGAGGACTTGCCCCATGTTGGAAGAGATCTCCGCGGCTTAATAGGACCATGGATGTACAACGAGGAGAGATGGGGTGCTCTGATAGAAAAGCAGAGCTCCACAGGAGACACCAAAGGCACATATAGAACTTGTCCGGCTTGGGACCATGTTCTTGAATGGCTTCTCACCCAGTCCTCCGTGTCATGGAAAATAGCTGTCAAAGCCTTTGATCAGTGGGACGGACCGAGCGACGTTGACCTTGGCGGCTACGGTTTCGAATGGTTAGATGACGAGACACAAGGCCTATTGGAACAAAAATTCGCTCGCGCAGCGTTAGCTTCGGCTTATTTGATACCAGAGGGCTCCGTAGATGCCCTTACTGGGGTTAACAGTATTATCACAAAGATAGTGTCACTCCTGGATCAAGATCACTGCCCAACTCTACAAGTAGCTTCCTCCTTGCTCTCGCCGTTCACGCAACCAGAAGACCAGAACCTTATTTCTGCCAAAAGTGCTTCATTGATGCGGAACGGCCTGCTCGAAGAATCAAACTATCTCACTACACCTAATCAGACAACCACGCAGCTCCTCCACGTTTTAACGCTGAGTGCATTTATACTTACAAAAGCTGGTGCGCCTTGCAACGTACGACGAGCCGGAGAGCTAGCCTTTCTCCAGGATGAGCGGGAACAAAAAGCCGAGGCCCTAAGGCTGATTCGTTCATTGAGTGTAAATGGGCCAAGGAATGACGATAAGTACTGGATTCGTGCTAGAAATGAGATTCTGTGGCTTCGTGATTGGGGCGCCGAAGAAGCATACGGCTCTACCGATATCCAGATTCACGGCATATTTGCCCAGCTGAAGAGAGACTTTCTCGAAATTGCGTGTCTCAAGGCCTTCTTAGCAAATACACGTGAGTTATCATTGTACTTTTATTGGATGTCCCGTGCTTACATACATATAGGTTACTCTCTTGCCAGGTCTATCTACGAAGACTCACCTGAGAAACCTCTCAGCACAAATGTACTACAAGACACTGTCGTGGCATCGGCAATGGAGGCGTATGATAATGCGTCCAACCCGCACCGTGGACGTGGTGGGCTTTTAAAATGTGATGATATGTGAGTTTGTCTATGTCCTCGAAATGTAGCAATATCCCTTAACATCCTACTAGTATTCATGCCTTTCCCAAAACTTTGGCGGAAACGCACCCTGCGTCAAAACGAATCGAAGCCTTATTGAGAGCTACTCATGGTCTATCTGAGTACCGCCTAGTCCTAAAGAAAGGAGAACCGTTTACTCCTGTGGTGTTGAGAGTTCATTCTGATCCCGTCTCAATCATCGAGAAGGTTTTGGAACAAAACTCAAAAAGTTACACCAACATACAGGACCTGCTCGAGATTGGGTCTAACATGGTCGATGCTGGCCTTCTCACTAGCGACAAGTCGGGTGATGCAAGAACCAGCACGAATCAACCATCCAATCACCATGCAGTCACTCGTAGACGAATAACAGCAATGTGTGTGGACGCTGCATTGACGGAGGATGACTTCGAAACGGCTTATTCCTACGTGGTTAATCGCGTCGCTTCGGATTCTGACCTTCAACTAGCTGATGAGTACTCATGGAAGGCTGCGTTGCAGGCTGGTAAGTACCGCCGCACGACTCGGACAGTGAAGCCGACACACATCGGAACAGCCAGCGGGAATCTAGATATAAGACACCTTGAACAACGGATCGAGTGTCTATCAGCGGCAGTGCGTATTGCTCCGCCTGCGACTTTACAGGAGATCCTGAATGTCTTTCGAAAATGTGAAGAAGAGCTCAATGCGGCTATCAAAGCCGAAGAAGTTCAGGAGTCAGAGTGGGATGATCGGGGCGATCAGCAAGCGATGCCAGGTGCATTCAGTACCACTGTCCCCGCAGGCGTGGGTAGAAGTGTCCCGAGGTCTTCACGGCATGTTGAAGAGGCTCCTATGTCCTTGTTTGACTTATCTAGAGCTAGCATGGCTAGAGCGCAGTACAACTTCTCGGCCTTGTCGAGTTTGCAACGCAGTGGACAATCAAGAGCGGAGGCGACAGAGGGAGGCTCGGATGACGCGTCCGGACAGCCGCGGGCCCGGAAGAGGGATCAACTACGAGAGGCAGCTGTTGGCACATTGGCTTCCGGTGTCGGCTGGCTTATTGGAGCACAGCCCGTGGATAGGGGTCCGGAAAGAGAATAAACCACCCCAGCTGAAGTGTAATGATGACATAGAAGCACAAAGACTCTCTATGAAATACCATCGCGATTAGCAAGGATGCCTGCAAGTCTATCGTTACATAGACTATCGCGGCCCAAAGGCTGTCATATTGTGATGCTGTTTCCAATCTCTCTCTAATCACCTCACAATGTGAGATCTGAAACAACACATCTATCTGCAGCCGCGGGAGCGAAGATTGCTGAAATTCGTACAGCTCAGAAAATTTGCCTCTCCGCATGAACTAGCAACAGGATAACCAGGCTTAATTGTGCATATCATTAATTCTTTACATAAACCCACCGAGAATGTCTGGCTTCTTATTATCTCAACTTCACTCGCACCCCACACACGAATCTTCCTGTCCAACACACCCCTCAATGCATCCCGGGTACGTCTCCGTCTCCGTCTCCGTCTCCGTCTCCGTTCCATCCTTACCTCGCCGAAAACGGTCCAAGCGAGCCGCGACGCGAAGATGTACGTCCATACCGTTCAAGCGCGCGTCTCGCACCATCTCTCATCCCACTGCTCAAGCCACTGCCACTATTGTTCTCGACATCGAAACGCACAGACTTGGCGGTCTTCGCCGACGCCGGCGTCAAGGGGATAAATTCCCTTTCCTCGTCGTCCTCATCCTCGCTGTTCTCTTTCTCCGAGTCATTGACGCGCCTCTTCTTCGTCGCCAGCGACGAGACCTCCGTCTCAGCAACCCGCTTGCCTTTGCCGCTATTACTGTTATTGCTAGAGCGGATCACATCTAGAAACGCGGCGAATTTCTCCTTCTCTTCTTCGCTCACTAGCCCCTCGATGCCGTCGTCATCGGAGCTCTCGTAGAGAGCCACGGTCGGAGCGGGTGGCGGGCCGGCACTGGTGCTGGTGCTGCGCGGCGTGAGAGGGTTTTGTGCAGTAGTACCCCATGAGCGCGGTGTCTTGAGGCCCGCGATGGCTGAGAACGCGGCGGGAGAAGTATATTCTAAGTCGGCTCTAGAGAAGGATTGCGCGGTGGGTGACTTTAGGGGGTAATGAACGGATGCGACAGCAGTGGCCTGCTTTGCGACAGCCCCGGTGGTTGGGGTCTTGGTCTTCCCAGCCAGCATAGACGAAGACGGCGGGGTGAACGAGACCTTGTTCTTCCCCTTCACGGTATCCGTTCCCTGGTCTCCGAATAGACCTCCGGTAGTGTTCTGCTTCTTCGCGTTCTTGGGTGCGGAGGAATCGGAGAACGTCATGGTCGGCAGCGGCCGCTTCTTGTCCTCGGCACTAGGGGGGTCGGGCATCTGGATGGGATTGAGGGGAATATCGTAGCTGTGGCCAGTCTCCCACCAGCGCCTAAGTGAGTGCATCGTGATGGGTCCGAGATGCAGTCGCTGCCGCTTACCCGTGCTGGATTCCTTGATGGCCCTGCTGAGCGGATCCCAGACTTGTGTGTCGACCGTTTCCGGGTCATAAATGGCGTGACCCGGCTTGGTGACGCAGTGTAGCCGTAGCCGCTCGTCGAGGTGCGGGAAGCGCCTTTCTTGTTCATCCCACGTTATCCAGCCCGTCTCCAAGTTGGATTTTGGCTGCTTGAACTTCTCTTCCTTGCCGGCCCATATCCCGTCGTCATGGTCCTTGTTGTTGACGCGCCACCAGTTAGGATTCCAAACACTTTCGTGTGGATGCGCTGGTTTGTTGCCTTGTCCTTCATAGACTTCTTCAATGCGTGGCCGTTGTGATTTGGCAGACAATTGGGATGTCTTTGTGGGCACACTTTTGACGAGGGGGGGTAGCTTCTCATTATTCTTCGGCTTCTGCTCCTGCTGCACCAAGGGAACCTTCTTTTTGGTCGTCTGTTTTGTTGGTTGCTTTACCTGTCCTGCTTTCGTCGTCGCCGATGTCTTTTTACTCTTTGGCTGCCCCTTTTTGGAATTTGATTCAAACCAACCAGGTGTCGTAACGTTCTTGTTTGATTTTTCGTTCAAAATCTTCTTTTTTTTGGGCGGGCTAAGGTTAAAGAACTCGAGTAACTTCTTGGCTTTTTCTGAGAGCTCGGTTGAGGAAGAGTTCAAGGAGGCGTCGGACTCGTCGACGTCAGCGGAAGGGTTGACAAGATCCTGCGATTCGGAAGATGGAGTGTGAAAGTGCCAGCTCTTCGCAAGTGTCTCAGCAATTAGGTATGCCCAATCTTTATCGCCGTCTTCGGCATTTCCAGCTGCGGCTAACATGGCGCAAGCAGTTTGCTTGATGTCGTCTGAAACATCATTGAAGCTGAGACTAGCTAGCCCACCAGAGTAGTCGTCATCCTCCTCGTCATCGTCGTCACGATCGTCGGCGCAATCTTCAGTCCAGAATCCAGAATCGTATACGAGAGCCATGGCCGCTCTGACATCAGCAGCAGCATCATCGTCAGCGAACGAGCTATCGCTTACACTGCCACTAACTGTAGTATCTGGACCTGTGGTTCGGCTGCTGACATAGACCGTCGAGGGTGTATGAGAGCGGGAACGGAACCGATTTTGTTTCTCGCGGTTTGCCCAATTGCGGAACGAGCGCGCCATGGCCTCGGTAGCACTCAAGCTCGTCTCACTGCGTGCATCAAAGGGCCTATGCTCCAACCGTACGGCCGGGTCAGTACCGGGGACATTGTGGCCTGAATGGTCAGCCACAGTGACCTCGCGGTATTGCTTGCCGAGGGCGGCGGCTATGAGCAACTGGTGCGAGACTCGCCTGACACGGTTGCGTAGAGAGTGCGCCTTCGCCTGGGCTGCCGCCCGAGAAACACGTTCCCTGTAAGCCGCCTCGGACGGGGACGGAGTCGGATCGTCTACGGGCAGTCCTACCTTCTTACGTTCCTCGCGTATCCATTGCCGGGTTTTGTTGATCTCGGCCCATGTTGCATCATCCGCCGCCTTCTTCTTCTCCGCCCGCTTCCGGCGGGAGTGTGCACGCTTGCTCACCCAACCTTGCGTCTGGGCCACTGTTATGTTTCGCGTCTATTAGCAGATAGCTCGACCTGTAGAAATGCATAAGTTAACGATGAAAGGCCTTTTATATATACCTTTCAGACTCAAGCCCATCTGTTGCAGCTTGCACTCTGCCAACGTCTTGTATTCCCGTAGATGAGCCAACTCTTCTCTCAATTTCTGTACTTCGTCACCCGCCGGCGCATTGCCGCCGAGGCTGGAATGGCCTGCCATCTTGGTTGCTTTCTTCTCGGCCTCGACAATGTTTGGGAAACTGTTTACTATCTGTTTTCTGGTTGGAGGGGCAAGGTCACATAATATTTGCGTAGACTAGATAGGTGCCTAAGGCTCATACCAACTGCCCGTCAATTCTGGACAGATATGGGCTATGGGACAAGGGTGAAGGACAATGAGCAGAGGCTACACCCAGACCTCTATAGAATTCCGAGGCTCTTGTCTAAGGCCAAATTCTCTATGACTCAGGCTTTGTTCTTGCTCTTACGAATACCTTTTCTGTATATCGCCATTACCCTAGTAGACGTTTCCGGAAACGGGCACATGGTGTTTGGACTAAGACACTACCTAGCATAGGATGGGCTCATTTCGGCGTCAAGCTGCGCTTTCCACCCTCTATGCAGAGATAATCTAGGTATGCTGGACGAAACCGGAAGAGTCACAAAATTGCCAGTTTCGTTGATTGATTATTTGGATTACAGCTAGTGCGCAGCAGACGTTGGCTACCACTTGACAACCAATTATTCGCTTGAGAAAGATTGCAACAGGAGAATGGAATGCAATACATAGGTCTTAGAAGTCGTATAGCTTGGTCTATATAGTACTTACTTCAATTGCCAATCTTAAACTGTTTTCACAAACCTTGAATGGGAGTTCTTCGTGCATATTAGGAAGTCGAATCCAACAGGGGCAGCTCGGATTCTCCCTTTCCGCCTTTCTTTCTTTCTTTCGAAAAAGACCAAAAGGAAACAATTTGCAGTGTCCTATCCTGGGGATTCTTCTGCCCGCATCTATGCGCAGGGCCGGGGGCTTCGCCTGATGTTTCGGCCCATGTCTTCCTCCCCAAAAATTAACTTTGGGGGTATGCAAACAAATCGCTATTAGCAGTTGATACGGGGTGGGGGATACTTTACCTATTAAGATTCGGGTCTGACTGCTCCTGGCAACATCAGAAGAGCAACATGTGTTGAAAGCCGGGGTAATTGGCAAGGCACTGAATGCGGACTGATGTAATCTGAGAGCGCAGCACCACTAAGAAGGGCCAAGGTGTTACAGTGGCCAGGCTTCGTTATACAATTCAGCATTCTGTTGGGAAATTGAAACGTGGCTGAATGTAGCGATATTTAGGGCGTGAAGCATTTGGTAAATTACGGTATTAAAGTCGAGTCGATTTAATGGTGCACCTTTTTGGAATGATCAATTACGTGTTGCATTCTGCAGGACCACAATGCAGAGCTGTCTCGAATATCTGCTCCGACAATGTTGCTGAAGGCTGGCTCAGTCGTCTTGCTCGTCAAGCTGGAAAAGTAACTCCGGAAGAAATAATGATACACGTGAAAGGCTGAAAGACCGATTCCGATCCCACGGGAAAAGAAGGCTGTGGCGAAGGCGGACCCAAGGGGTTGGTAAATGTGTTGAGTGTGTGTGTAGGGGGGTGTTGCCAGTTGACCTAAACACTTCCTCCAAGAATTTCCCTGGTAAATTCCTGCGACAAACAGTAACGTTGCGAGTAGCACAGGCCCATTGCAACCTTCGCAGCATCCAACCTCTCCTTTTGTAAAAAGAACACGTCCGAAACCAATACATAGCAAAAGGAGAAGGAAATGACAAGGAAAAGCAGGGAAAATGAAAATAAAACACAACGGTTACTCGAAGCCTTTTCCATCCATGTATACCTGCCGAAAACAAACTCCAGAGGTCGCAGTTTTGAATGGTATCTGCCGAATTTGCGTGACCGAGAATTGCGAGCCCACTAGATTTGGGCTGCTTAGTCAGGATAAATCTGATATCCTTGAAAAGGATGGAAAGACACTCTGAATGATGGACTTAAAGTATGAGTGAACTCCATCTAAAAACGCCCACTGCCGCCATACTAGGGGGCGCCAGCATACGGTTCACGGCCATCGGTTCGGGGGGCAGCTTCACCGTAACCAGAAGCAGCGGGGTCACGAGCCCGTTGACCGTCGCGATCAGGGCGGTCGTAGCGGTCTCTCTCATAACCAGGGCCACGTCTGTCGTCGCCACCGCGGGGACCATATCGTTCACGCTCCTCACGGGGGCCTCCATAACGATCAACCCGGCCATAGCTGTCGTCGTTGCGATCACGTCGTTCATATCCACGATCGTGGCGATCATCTCTGCCAGCACCACCACTATAACCGCCTCGGTCTTCACGATAGCTGCGGTCATATCCTCGGTCTTCACGGTAACCACGATCACCGCGGTCCTCGTAGCGAGGGCGGTCGTAGCCACCGCCTCCGCGATAACGATAAGGGTCATCACGGCCGCCGTAACCACCACCGTAGTGACCGCCGCCACCGTATCCACCACCATAACCGCCACCACGACGACGGTCATCAAAGCGAGGACGTCCGTGCTCTATGTACAACAAAGTTAAAACTATGACTACCAAAGGAAGAGTGGGATACTAACCTCTTTTCGGTGGGCCGAAGTATTTTCCGGGGGTAGGGGTTCGGGGTCGCGCACGGCGAGCCTTCTCAATGCTGAGGGACCGTCCTTCTATCTCTTCATCCTGGAGACCTTCCTTGGCAGCATCGGCTTGTTCGGAAGTGACCATCTTGACAAAGCCAAAGCCTCGTGATTCTTTGGTGTGAGGATCTTTCATGATCTGACACTTCTCGACTTCGCCATACTTCTCGAAGAGACGAGTCACTTCGGCTTCGGTGAGGCGAGGATGGATTCCAGTGACGAAGAGGTTAGATCCAGGATTGACAGAACCGTCCTCGTCCTTGTTATTATCTTCTTTAGGAGCCCTGATGACGAATAATTGTGTTAGGTAATGATGCGACAAGGCTGCGGGCACAAGCCGAGAATAATGTTATGGCAGTCGATCAATGGTGTAGCAGGAATTGCTTACCGAGTAGCCTGGGCATTGCCCGGGGAGGCAGATCGGCGCCGGGAGCTATCAATGCCATCGTCGCGGGATGCTCGGGGAGAGGCGCTACGTTGGTCACGCTCATAGCGAGGACCGTCATCTGTTGAAGGCGAAAAATAAAGTGATCAGTGAAGCTGTATAGGCTGGTGATGCTACGACGCTGGCAAGGGCGCAATAACAACCTGCGAACCCTCGTACTTACCATCATAACGATCTCCGTTGGCGGTTTCGTAATCCATTGCAGTGGTTGCCATGGTTGGGCGAGGTAACGGCGTCACTTCTAGGTGTGATGATATGTATAAGCCAATGAATGTCCTCACGGGAGAGAGCAAGGCAGTGCACTGAATACAGATTGCTCTGGCCGAAGGCGCGCGCAGTGTAGCGTTACTACAGGTCTTGTGTGTATGTGAGGATTTTGCAGAGGATATGAACTGTGTGGATGTACCTATGCAAGGAGCTGGGAAAAGATGGAATGACGCGGGCGAAATTCAGGTGTGAGAGTTGAACGATCAAGGTTGATAGTGTCAAGTTTTCAAGTTCGCAGATGCCAGTTCATTGGCTGATGCGGTCAATAGTCGAAAAGACACACAGGCGGCGGAAAAGGAAGTGGAGGAAGGAAATGATGGGCGAAGGGGATAGAGGGGAGAATAGAATTCAGTGATTTCAGAAAATTCAGCTGCAGGCAGAAGGTGGTAAAAATGAGGTGTAGTGTGGACAAGGCTCTGGCTGGATAACATAACCAGTGCTGCTTGTTTTGTTCTGGACAGGAAGGACACTAGGAAGGAACAAATGGGCGAAGAAGAGCTCACAGTGTGCGCATACAAAGAAAGCACCGTGGCAATGTGTGTAGGTGCTAGGTAGTAGCCTGGTAGTAGGTAGGTACTAAGGATACCTCGGGATGGCTCAGGTAGTGAGTGAGTGGTATACTTGCGTGGGAGTGCCTTGCGACTTCAAAGCCAGTGTGTATAAAGCCGACGTACGGCAAGTGCGACAAAAAGCAAAAGGTAAGACGCGAGAAGCAAAAGAAAAAGTGGAATGGGATGATGATGATATTTGGGGGCGAAGCCGCAACTCACCTCGTCTATCGACTAAGGCTTTCCCTTCTTTTACCTCTGCTTGCTTAGGTAGGTAGGTAGGTAGGTAGATCTGTTGCGCGAACTTGGTCGAGAGAAATCCGTGGGGAGACGGGCGAGATGGAGGATGCGTGATGTTGAGCCGCTGTTCATGCACAACGCGCAGCAGAAAAAAAAAAAAAGATGGGAAATGGATGGAATGGGTGGAATGGGTGGAATGGAGATGCATCGGCTAAGGGGTGGAAGGGAAGGGAAAAACTGGGGAAGCGCAGATTTCTTGGCTCGCCCCAAGATGCTGCCTACCAAGGTACCAGGTACCTTCTCGTGCTACCTACGTAATGTACCTACCTACCTACCTACATCTAGGTACACAGGCAGCTACTTGCTGTAAGCAAGGAAGGATGTATCTCTTCGCTAGGTATTTCATTGGAGCTGTGGTGCCTACCTACCTACCTATGTACATCTGCGTTATTTAGGAGTACCTATATCGCTACCGGTGGGTAGCAGGTAGGCACCTGGCGTTGGTATCGATCAAGCCTCTACACACAGGTTCATTGGAGCTTCAAGCCCTTGCAACAATTCTTAAGGCTACTTACTTACGTAGTACCCTATATCTCGAGTTCTACCTATGCACTCTCCCTTCTCATCTGGGTATGTAGGTACTGACTCTTCTTGTATGCATCTGTGTTACCTATTACAGCTCACCTACTTCTGGCTGGTTTTCTGCTACATCAGCCGCCAATGCTTGCTGCACATCGATCTCCGCTGGCCTTGTGGAATCGAGGAATCGAAGCCCCTCGGATGCCTTGCCCTCGCACGCTCGTTCCAATGCCAAGAACGCAAAATGCCCGCCCACCACAGGTCGCGCCATGAAAAAGATACCTGGGAATTCACCTTCGCCTTCCGTTTCATAGAGATCCGTGAAGGGTCGGTCTGTAGTTGCTCCGTTGTTAGTGACATGTTGAAGCTCCCCGCGCGATTATGAGGCTTACCAGTAACAGTTTCGTTGACCCAAGTAGCCACATGTTGCAAAATCTCCGTCCTCACTTCCTTGCTAGCAACTGCCGCCGCAAAGAATTCCCAGTCGCTCTTGGTGTATAGATGGCGGCTATCGAGTGGCAGCCCATACCGCTGGAGCACATTGTGGTACCAATCACTCTGCATCTGGTAAACCTCATCAGGGATGAACTTCTTCGGCTTGAGCATTTCTGCGCCTGCATCGCCGATGGGCCTCTGATGCGAATCCCAGCCTTGTCCTTGTCCTTGTCCTTGTCCTTGCCCCTGTCTCCGTGTCGTTGAGTGATCGTCAGGTAAGTGGAAACACAGAAGCGCGTCGGCAAAGAGGTTATATAATGTGGTCCAGCTTCCCCACCAGGTGTATGCCAACTTAGCATGAGTTTTGTCTCTTGATAAGCCAAATCCTTCCCACTTTTCGATGTAATCATCCGCCACGCTACTATAATACTTGGCATCAGCCTCCTCGCCCACTAGATTCGCGATGCCGCTCATTGCTTTGATCCCAACGATTCCTTTGAGAGCCAGGTTGGTTTGATTTGCTAACCAGCCGGCAAAGTCATCCGTACAGAGCTGGTTGGCTGGGATCAATGATTCTCTGACGAGATATCCTGTCCACTTCTTCCAAAGCTTATATGAGTGGCGTAGCCATTTTGCAGCAGCTTTCTCGCCCATGGCTCCGATACCCTTTCTTGTATGATCCATACCATATGCATCGATGTTTAGTGGACTCTTTTCAGGTCCTGATCCAAGAGGTTTTGTCTCTGGAGGTGCGTTAAGAGTAAATGCAGGTTGCGTATTGTCTTTCAGAGCATTTGCCAATGCGAGACCCATGATCAACATGTCACCGCACTCTTCAACAGGCATATACTCATCCTTACCGTCACTGTGTCCAGTAGCATTGGGAAAATGCGCCCCGAGATCATGCATGCTGTAGTCGTTAGGATACTGGCCGCTGAGCTGGTGCTCGAGGAGAGGCTCTAGGAGGTAAGCGAGCCATTGTGGGTTGGTGTATAGGAAGAACGGGAAAGCCGGGAAAATGACATCAACGGTCTGAAAGTTACCATTCGATGAGATCTCCTTGAGAAATATGATGGGGGAGTCGGGAGTTCCAGAGAATTGTGTGGCACCGAGCACTTGGCGGGCAGACAAGGCCGCAATATCCTGATAGTCCTTTGAGCCCGAAGCGTAGGCATCTCTGGCTAATTGATCTGAATAATTCCGTGCAAGATGAATCGCCGTCTTATAGTCGTCGTAGTGATACTGTACCATCTCTTCGGCGGTAAAGAAATGCGAGGCCCACAAGGGCCGCATCAAGGTCAGCCCTCGGGCAGAGGCAAACTGGACCACTGGGTCCTGTGTGAGGGCGAAAGTGAAAACGATGCTGTCATGGCGAAGGGGAGAAGACGTTGTCGTATTCTTGCTCAACCTGAATGTCTTCGAGAACGCAAAGATAGGTTCTTCCTCGAAAATGCCCCGATATGCATCGTCAACTTCGTTCGTTAGCGAGCTCGATTCGGCAAACGCCCTGCGTATCCGACGGGATTCTCCGGATTGATGCTTTACGTTGCTCGGCGCTGAGACATGCAGCGTACCCCATTCAGCGCGGTCTTGAACTTCGGTGAAAAGTTGTTCCCCGGCCCGCGCGATGCGCCAGGTCTTCAGGCTTGTTTTCGAATGACCTACCCGAGGCTCTTCGAGGTCCCATTGAATCTTGCTCCCCCTATCGCCACTTACCCATTCTCCGTTGACGTCTAGATATAGGCTCAAGTCGGTAGAGCCTTCAACGAAACAAGTAAGGTAGCTAGCAGGGAAAGCTTGCCGCAATGTTGATGTAGGGGTGATAGGCGATAGGAACGATAAAACTATCTTTATGTCGGTGCCTTGTATAGTATATGTGAGATTAGTGGTGGAGGCGTCAAAAGTTGCGCCGTCATATTGGGGAAGCGAGATGTTGTAGCTGCAGCCAGTTAGTTGTCGCATGTGACAGTCGCTGTGAGGGGCTGGCCGTACGCACCTCGAGCTGTGGTCTAGAAAGTCTTGTGGGCGGCCAAGCAACGGATATACGGTCCGAGAATGCGGGATAGAGGCCATAACAGCGAAGCCAACCGTTTCACCTCTCCAAAACATGGGCCAGTTCTTCCACGGAGCATCACGGGCGTGTGGCAGCCAAATGCTCAGATAAGGATTGCGCACAATAAGCGGCAGCACAGGAGGCGTCAGAGTCGAGGCATTGGCATAGGTAACGGCCAAAGCCGCAATAGCAGGCCATATACACAGCTTCATGGCCAGTAGCAGGAGGATACTAAGCAGCTTTCATCCGCCCACAAGTATTTGAAGGAAATGAAAAGATTGGAGCGCAAACAGCGGAGATACGATAAAGGATTCTTGTAGTACATAAAACCCGGTCGCTATGATATATAATAGAGTAATGCTAACAATGACGAAAAACCAGAGCAGCTCAGACCATCAATAATCTCAAAGTGAGAATGCGGAGTCCGATCACGAGCTGAAGCTGAGCTGGGGTTTACGAAGTAGTGGAGAGGAGAGTGGAATAGCTTGTAGAGTTGCATTGGGAGACTCCGAGACAGCTAATCGAGAGTCAAACGCGGCCTTGAAAGTGACATCACACCTACCCAACGTCTGCACGGGGTCTCGTCTACCCCGTGTTTCTGCCCGCGTCACTAACCTGTATCAGGTAATAATTAGCAGTAGGGTAGGTAGGTACTGTAGGTACCCGACTACCCGACTGGTGTACTTGCGTTATGAGCAGGTAAATACATAGGTAGTAAGATATCTACATAAGTAGGTACCTAGCACGAGGCGGCACCTCTATCTTACTGTACAGCAGATGGTACCTACCTAGTAAGGGTACTTACATGTAGGGATGAGAACGGTGCAGACTCGCGGGTGCTCTTCAAGGGCTAGGGCCCGAATCACCCGCCTACTGAAGCATTATCAGAGATCCTAATGTACCTTCATCTTCCAAGGCTTGGTAGGAACCGAGGCTCATCCTTAGAGTCAAGTAGGTATAAGGCGGAAGCGGGGCTGTGCTAAGCTACGCGCGATGTGCCTACGAGTACGCAGGTTGCATACTTCATACAAGTTCTAGACGCCATCGAGGTGCCAGATGACGGTTTGGGTTACCTACTTGTCAGGGGATAGTTAGCCAGTGTAGAAAGAGACGTCCTAATAAGTATCTCGGAAAGCTATATATGGTATAGCGAGAGCAATATACGGCCTTATAGTATCGCCCCCATCTTCAAATCTACTTCCTTCATCAAGGCAGCGTTAAATGTAACGCCCTCTTCTTCCAGTGTTTACAACCTCAAGGGTCTGTCTCGCCTACAGCAACGTGTTAATGGCTCCCGTATGTGAAGAGAGGAACAGGTTTCCCGTTTTGTCTCGGCGAGAAAGGCCGAGCCTTGTATGGCCGTAGTCTGTGGACCAGAAACGCCTATTATTCCGCGCCAATCAATGCACATTTTCCGCTCGTTTAGGGAGCCCATCTCCACTACCGGGCCGTACTCCTATGAACTGCACTAGGTAGGTGTTTCGAGCGAGAGGGGTTCAACGAGTTCGCGGGGTGACGACGGATGGGAATTGTCAGGGAAGAAGCATATCTTAGGTTTAAGGTTTGTATTAGCACCTTTCTCCTTACTCACATTGTGTCGAGTCAGACTTGTTCGTTGGCGGCAGAGCAATACTCAGAATAGGAATTCGAATTAGCTAGCTCACATACCCAGAGGACCTGTTTCGATAGAGCATCTCAAATCCTCGTAACCTCACAAAATGGCACTCGCTGGTATGGTCTTCGCTGTCACTGGCGGTGCCAGTGGGATTGGTTTCGCGACTGCTCAAATCCTATCTAAACGGGGCGGCACTGTCTGCATTGCTGATGTCGACCCGGACGCCATGAGCCGAGCGGAGGCCTATTTCCAGCCCCTCAACGTCCCTTACAGCATCACCAAGGTAGACATATCAAAAAGAGACGAGGTCGAGGCATGGATCAACGGGATTGTAGAGAAGTTCGGAAAACTCGACGGCGCCGCCAATGTTGCTGGCATCATTGGCAAACACCACGGTGTCAGAGAAATCAAAGACTTGGATGATGACGAATGGAACAAGATTATTGCAGTCAACTTGACGGGGACCATGTTAGTCAAATCACTATATCCGACCTGAAGTGCAAGGCATGTAACAGATGGCAGGTACTGCCTGAGGGCTGAACTTCAAAAAATCGTCGACGGAGGCTCTATTGTTAACGTCTCTTCCATCCATGGGTTCAAAGGTACTGTGCTGAACTCCCAAGTAAGTGTCATTCGCGGATGAAGCTAATTACCGGTTTAGGTTTCGCGAAGTACGGTGCATATGAGTACGTGGTTTCCCATATCTTTTAAGCCTGATGAGACTATAGTCATCTAAAGTATCACAATATCCATGGCTGATACTCGCGGTGATCGCTGCTTGGTCCCGAGCACATTCAAAAATTGTTTTGTATGAAATACAATTACTCACAAATAACTTCTACAGTGCCAGCAAGCATGGTATCATTGGTCTGACAAGGACCGCCGCCAAAGAAAACGGCCATCGAGAAGTCCGAGTGAACGCGGTAGCACCCGGCGCTATCTTCACACCATTGATGGAGAAGGCGTGGAAGCTCCACGATTACACCCCAGCAAAACTCATTCGAGGAACACCTCCTGAGCCGGAAGCTGCTTTTGAGCGCCAAGGTACATCTGAAGAGGTTGGGTCGGTGATCGCGTTTCTCTTGGGACCAGATAGTAAGTACGTGACTGGCACTGTCCAGTCGGTTGATGGAGGCATGTAGAATTAGGCAAAGGGAATACAATGCAATACGGAAAGGCCTGGGAGACTCAGAAAACGTCGTCAGGTTCAACGGCATGATTTCGCCCATCGTCCCGAATGTGCTTGAGTGTTTTGTCTCGTTTCATGGGCTTTCGCATATCGTAGGCGTCTTCGCCGTGTGCGGTGGGGTCGTTGACATTATCACCATAGTAATCCTTGACGACGCGGTAAACGCTATACCCCATGTTTTCGTAGAACCTGATTGCTTTCTCGTTGCTTTTGCGGACAAAAAGGTCAACGAACCAGGCATCGGCAGCCTCAGCACCGGCCTCGAGTTTTTCCGTGAGAATCCTGCCAATACCCAAGCGACGCGCTTCGGGAGCTACAGTGAGGGCGGTGATGTGGGCGTGCCATGGAAGATAGTGCTCAGAATGCTTAAAGTAGTCAGGCGAACTCTCGGTCTTGCCCATGACTGCAAGGAAGGTTAAGAGGACATCATCTCATGCGGTGGTCGTACATGCAAAGGAAGACCTACTGTAGCCCAGTATGTTTCCTTTGTCGTCAACAGCAACTTGAAATAGTGATGGCCATTTAGCATAGTATTGCAGGTAAAACCCTATGTCATAGGTTTCGGTCAGGGGGTCGAGATTGCATTTGGCAAAACGATTGAGATCAGCCGGAGTAAAGGCACGAAAAGAGGTCATGATGTTGGCGCTGGCGGATGCCACAGCAACTTCAACATAAGTCTACTTATGAAGAGTGTTGAAATAAGAAACTCATTTAGCACAGAGATAGCTATGGGCCACCTTAGCGGGGGAGTAGTTACATCTTTCTCTCCCTCTCTCTTTTTTGTCTTTTTTTTTTTCCTTTTTTGTCCACATGTGTCCATTCTCTGGCCTCCTCCACCTGTGTACCTGCCAGGTAGATAGGTAGGTACTTGTAGTTACCTAGGTAGGTATATAATGTAGGAAACTACCTACCTACAGTACATGCAGGCACCAATGGTAATAGCTGCGTAGGTTACTACCTACCTTAAGTACCTACGGAGCCTACCTAGGTACGTACTTACCTATGTAAGGTATGTATGTATGGAGTAGGTACATATGTAGGTACTTATTATGTAGGCAAGCATGTATTTACATGCCTGGTTTCCTGATGATACATCATGATATCGGTGCCTATCTATTATGTACACATTCAACTAGCATACAGTTGTCATTGTCAAATGGTGAAGACTGCGTTACAATCGAAAACCACTTGGTCCTGAACTACATACCTATCCCTGCCCTGCACAATCCAGAGCTATCCGGACAGTGCATTGCAATAGCCTCCAAAGAGTTTCGCCCAGCCAGAATAGCGGCCATGCACTTACTTGCCAACTCATCAGCCATCCCACTACCGTAGGTATTTAGCTTCTCCAATATAGCTGTAGCAGTGTCATATACTGGTCCCTCTCCACTCATCTTTGGCCAGCTAATTTAACAACCCGCCCATTCTTGCGACCAAGTGATACCCAACGCGTATCCATCTAAGGACGTTTGCGCCGAGTGAGACAAACTGTGACAAACACACCATCTGGCGCATCCGGCATTGTTGTTCGCCCGCCCCACGCTGGCTCGCAGTTCCAACATCAAGTGAGCATCAAGTGAAGAAGAGGCCATGTCTCGATCACCACACACCCCGCGTCATTCGCGGCACTCGTCGAATTTTGATGCGACTTACGCCAGCATGAGCCCCAACGCGTCCCCCAGCGCCCGCCGCCAGTCCAAGTCTTCCTTTCACGAACCTCTGACGCCTCTTCGCCAGAGCATGAACGAGGCTGAATTTCACGAGCTCGGCGGCAGTGGCGCCGGCGGTCAAGATAACGGCCTAGGGAACTTGGCGGACGAATTGGCGGACGCTTTATCAGGATCTGGGGACGAGGACGAATACTACGGTGATGATTACGAGCCTCAGGAGCAGCAAGGCGAGCCCCTCGACGGCGTGAGGGACAGTGGTGTCGATGTCACAAGCCAGATAGACCTGCCTAGTAGGACAAAAAATGGCAGTTTGAGCGTACCTTCACCAACTACTCGTGGCCATCGCCGGACGGAGAGTGCCTATGATGGTAGCGAATATGGCTCAGAGTCCGATCTCGATTCGCCTGGTATGCCACCGAGCCTGGTTGCGAAGATGGATGCAGTTGAGTCGCTCGCACGGAGGGGAACTGAGAGCACAGGAAGTCCTGCGGACGGCGTGTTCAAACGGGTGACAGATGGTTTGAGGGACCTCGGCTCTCAGTCGGGGGTCGAGGGCAGTACTACAAGGTCGGACTCTAAATTTCCTATCCAAATTTGCGAGGCCAGAGTCATGCTGACTTGATTCCATAACAGACTGATAACTGCGCACTCTGCTATGGCGACACATCTAACACATCAGACGAGGCAACTACACAACCTTACCTTCCCTTTGCTTTCACCGCTGGTTGCTCCACCCGACCCGGAAACCATCGATGCCTTGCTACCAATACTCGCAAGCGTATCTAATGACATGCCGCGGCCCGCCACCTCGGCCTTCGACTCGTTGGCGGCGTTACACTCAGTTACATCAGATCTAGTGCAGACACTGAATTATTTATCCGACACTCTACACATGTCACGACAGACAACCACGACCGCTACTAGGAGGCTTAGGACAGCTAAAGAGATGGTATCAGAAATGAGACGCGAAGAGGAGCTCAAAGAAGAAGGCGAAAGGTGGCTGGCTAGAGGCAACTGGGGAGAGAGGTTACAGAACCGCGAATGTGCCGGCGTCTGTCGGGACGTCGTTGGTGGATTTGAGGAAGTTTGCAACGGCTGGCGAGCGCGATTATTAGCTCAAGCCGAATCGGCCTAGAGAACGAAATGATGATGGAATTTGGGGCTTTAGTGGCAACCTGGAGAGTGACTAAAGCTTTCCTTTGGTATATCGGACAAGACAAGATCTGGAGGGTAAGATACCGAACTTGCGATACATGCACATACTTATTTTCCCCTTTGTGGCTTGCTGGAAGGAAATTACAGGGAATGATGCGCCCAGAATAGAATTGGGCGTTTGTTGTACCCTTGATCTCATCTGATAGGCAGATACGGCATTAGAATCTCGAGCAAGGAATGCATTAGAAAAAGAGAAAGAAAACTTCAAAACACTAGCAGCGAGTCTCATACCCATACGAAAGTAAGACACAAGGTGACGATTTCTGAGATGTATTGTTACGGTTCACGGAGGTTATATAATTGTACTTCGAATTTGAGCTATTCAGCGACCGAGCGTGCTGAGTAGCTATCCCTAGCCTACCTGCCTCCTCCATGTTGCTGTGTCAAAACACGCTATAGTTGTACAGAAATATAAAAAATAAAAAGTCCACTCTTGGTCATACTGACCAGAAGGTACATTTCGATGGAAGGTGTAGTTTGGAATATGAGCACCTAGCCCACAATATTGTTTCTTGAATGTTTTCCTTTCGTCAACTTAGTTGCTGCTACTATCCTTGCGCAGTATCTCAGCTACGTCAGCCTCGATGCCGTCACCTCCCAGATCGGGAAAATCACTCGTGTCTTCTAGGCGTCGCTTCTTAGCACCGTTGGCTGAAATCTCGACAGACTTAGACGGCGAGCCTATGGAGGACGTTGTCTGCATGGTCGGCACGACGCGGCTGAAATCCGTGTCTTCTGGCGGGAATTCAGGCGACCACTCGGGTGCTGGGTTGGGTTCTGGTTCAAAGTCTTCGTCGTTCGACAGCGGCGTCAAGGCCTCCACTTCCGGTCTATCTAGCTCTACAGCTGGCTCCTCCTCCTGAGCATTGCCAGTTGGATAGGGCTCGTCATTTGGAAGTCCGGCCATGATAGCCTTCTCTATTTCCTCCTTCTTATCTTCAACCTTGAGTCTCTTTTGCATGACGTTCTCCAGTTCGTTCTCATCTTCTATCAAGGCATTCCTGTTTGCGTCTAGAAGCTTTTGGAGCTGGTTAACAAGCTCTCTTCGTGCCTTAACTGATTGCTCTACTGCGCCCTCTGCTTGGGCTAATGTTTTGAGCAGACCGCTCAGTCGGGCAGCGTACACCGGAGCCGAAGGGACGGTACTGCCCGGGGCCATGAGACCATCATAGTCTTTGTTTGCAGAAGTCATCGTAGGCTTTGTGCTCAAGGCCACCTTGGTGACATTTTGTTGTGGCGCAACAAGAGGTGTTAACTCCGCTGGACATGCGGAAGCTGAACCGAATATGGAACCACCAAGTCCGGCCTTGGTGCTGCCACGAGCCTTATCAAGATCTGTTTAAGGTGAATACACAATGTCATTGAGCCACAGGACTGCGATATTGCTTACCATGGATTCGGGCTTCGACGGCTTGTTGAATAGGCCCTTCAAAGACACCACGGTCTCTCCAAACGTCAACCACTCTACGGATGCGTTGCTGGACGTCGTGCGGTGCGCCCTTGTAGGCAACAGCAACAGCTTCGGCGATAGCGGGCGAAAACGAGACGAGAAATTCTTCCTTGCGACGGGCTTTGGATTGCTGTGCGACTTCTGCAAGATCATGTCAGTCAAAGTTACGTGCATATGGACCTGACTTTGCTTTGGCTTACCATTTGCGAGGTAAATAAGGCTCAGGCGTTTGTGACTGGATGAATCTTTCAGTTTCTGCAGCCAGAGCTGGGCGGTGCGGTCTGCGTGACGCCTAGTGACAAACAGTCAGTATGTAGAGCGCACCACATAGCGAAAGCAGCAGAAACAGATGATTGGAAGCCACAGTGATTGCCGAAGCCAGGGGAGATCGCAATACCTGTAAAACATAATCCATTGAGCTACGCTAACGATACTGTCTTGCGTCTCAGAGAGAGACGAGAGCTTGGCAAGGACAGCATCATCGTTGTACGCCATGGCAAAGGATCGTCAAATATCGACGTAAATGTAACAAGCGCTTCTTCTGTCTCCTGAAAGCAAGATACAAGATACAGTGTGTATGCCGCTGATCACCCAAATCCTCGTCCACGTAGACGTCAATGTAGACGAGCGACGACGGCGATTGGGTGTTTGTTTCAGACGTTTGATAGGTGAGGGTTTATTCTTTAAGTCAACAACAATCTACGAGTGAAGTCGCAAATGCTCATTCAAGCTGAACAAGGCAGTGCGAAAGCAGATGGCTGATCGATGCTGACTCTAGCTACTGTGAAAATACCCCCAGAACTAACGTGTCCTCCCAATTCCGCATAGGTTCCAAGAGACGAGGTCAGTGTTGGAGTGCGATGAACATGGGTGGCGACGATAATAGACCTATTTAAAATACTCCTGAGTCTTGTCTCGTAACTCAGGCGGCCGAAAACACGATTATCCTTGTTGTAATTGCCTACTCTACTGGCAGTGATAGTTGGTTGCTCATGTGGAAACCATGTAAACACAAGCTATGTAGGGTGGTGTTGTAGGGGCTAATGGGTGCACGTGATGATAGGTGAAGCTTATGAGGCCAGATAACATTGGCCCAATCAGCTCATAACCTTGGAAGGGGGAACGTACCTGCCGAGCCCTGCGTAAGTACTTGCCTTTCTGTGCAGTAGGAAAGCATCCAGGGATCTATCGAGGTACTTAGATACCTAGGTAGGTAACTTTAGCTGACGCCTAGATACCTATGCAAGTGGCTGAGCTCCACTGTGTTTAGACTGTAGACCTTACATCGCCAAACGCAACATCAAGGATATTGACCCGTCCAGCCAGTCCTTTGCCTTCATTTCAGAGAAGTAACGGTGTTCTTTACAGCGCAATCCGACCTACAAACACTAGCTCTCGCCCACGCTTCCCCTTTACGCTCATTTCACCATAGTCCCAGACACCGATATCGATATGGCCGACCGCTTCCCGTCCTTGGACGACTTCGACTCGGGTGGTAAGCTCTAGGCGGCATTGCGGCAGATTTCGCGGTCCCTATACTTACAAAACCGATGTGTAGCACAAACTGAGATAAAGGACGTTGGCTCACCATCTGCCGATGACTTCCTCGCCCGCGAGCGCGCTCTTCTGGGAGATGATGCAACACAGTTCGCAACCGGTAACGAAAGCGCTGCTCTAGCCGACCCATCAGGCGACCTCCTCGGAGACGAAAACACCGGCAGCAACGCACAGTTTGAGAGCCAATTCCCCGATCTCACCTCCAATGAGGTATGTATCGAAACTCAATACTATTGTACACTCTACACGCTAAGGCTTGTTCACTGATGATTCAGCAGCAAGTCGGTCCCGGGGGCAGCATTACCGGCCCCTCTGTAAGCTATAATTCTGGCTATGGTACCTATGTGGAGGAAGAACAAGAGCCAGAGGTCATCAAGCAGTGGCGCGAGAAGCGCGACGCCGCCAACACGAAGCGAGCCGAAGAGTTTGCTACCCAAAAGGCCCAGACGATCAAGGAAGCTCAGGAAAATATTGACGAATTCTACGAAAACTATAATAACAAGAAGGACAAGATGATTACCCAGACCCGTAAAGACGAGGAGCAATTCCTGGCTGGTCGCGACGACACAACATCCGGTGGCACGAGCTGGGAACGCATTGCCAAGCTTGCGGACGTGAGCGGCAAGGGACCGAAGGGTGGTGCCAGTGGCTCGGGCAAGGACCGCTTCCGCGAGTTGCTGGTTAGCTTGCGGAAGGACGAAAAAGCACCCGGCGCCTGAACACATCTCACACTATATTTGCAAGTATGTATTGTTTGGTCTAAGTTGGTTGGTGCGGTGATGAGGCTCACCCAACCACAAATTCGCGACAACCAGATTTCGGAGTGTTTTAGGTTGTATTGTAGACAAGTCAGACGCATTGATGAGAATTCAGTTTAGCATCACCGTCGACCCTAATCCCGTGGTGTCATGGCGTAATGAATTTCAGGGATGGTTCGGTATCAAGCCACAGAACAAAAGAGATAGAGGGAGCCGATGGTAATATGAACACATTGCGTGAACGACTCTATTGATGAACCTAGTAAAACTTCCTGGGTGTGCGTGCCGGTTTGTATCATATGACCTCCATTTACTCATGTACAAGATGTTCGCTTCTTATGCCTTGCCGAACCAAGTGTTGTAGCCCAAGACCTTGCGGCCCATCATGTACAAGGAAGCTAGACGCAATTGTCAGAAATAGAGCGTAACGATGACTATGTCGTTGGTAACAGACCTCCGAGGGTACCCCAGAGGAGGACCTGGTAGGGAACCATGAGCATGTTGCTTCGGGGGTGCTGCGTCATATTCAGTCAGTCGGAGAGGCTCGGCACCGGCAGAGGAACATCACTAGAGGACGGTAGATGACATACAATCTGCCACAGTCGGGTGTGCTGCTTATAGGCTTGCTGGTAGAAGCGCTGGTACTGGGGCACCTTGTTCGGGGCGTTGACCATACTGCGTTGCATTGCTCGTCAGCATACTCGGATGTAGAGCGGCAGAGGAGCCGGGCTAGAGGATGCCGTGCAGGCCATTGGCCCGTCATTTGTAGTGCGAAGCTCTCTTTCCCTCCGAATCATAGCGTACGTACCCCATTGTGAAGTTTGGCGGCGAGTATATTGATGGTTATGCGAAGAAGGGGACGGAGGTTTGGACGACTGAGCTATGGACCAGAATCAGGCGTTGATAGATTGATTGGTCTTGTCCTTTGGAATGGTTCGATTGGACGACAGCCTGGTTTGACTAGTCGTCTATTCCTCGGCTAAATAGCTCAAAGTACTTTAAGTACCTTTGAGCCTAATCGGGATTAGCGTTGTTGAAGCTTGACTTGCTGGGGGTTCATTAGCGCGTCATAGTGGGCGGTATCACGTAGGTACCTACATATAGGTATACATTTAGGAGGCAGTAGGTACATGAGTATTCAGGAGAGAAGCAAGCTCTCTGGACCATTACAAATGCATAGATGAGGTTGCTGGAATATCTAGGTATTCATCGTTTTGATGGCTCTTATGGAGGAGTTGCTGTCTAAAGAGAAGCCTCAAATGGACCCCACTTGGGAGCTAAGGCATCGTCAAGAGGGAAAGCAGCCTCACTTTCAGCTATTCGGCTCATTATACTACCACACATTAAGTGGTATCACTATTGAAATGGCCATGGGCTGCAATTCAGAAACAGCCTGTGACCATATACTTTACCGCAGATAATCGAATAGCTTGCAGAATAACCATTCATTGTCCCAGGCAAGCACTTTAAGCTAAGGGCTGTTCATGTTCTTCGGGAGACATGCATGCAACATCGAAAATGAAACGAGTCAATAAGACCTAGGCGTCTAAGGTTAGTTAGATATAGAGTCAAAGTCAACTACCAAAGCCAAGAAGGAATTGGTTGGCCGATGACTTTCGCAGCCCTTGTAAATATGTTGTCGACAGTTACTGACTATCAATTTGAGACCGCCGACTAGGTTTTTTTTGGAGCAGCATAGTTATCGTTTTCGGACTAAACGGTATACCTACAGTACTACCTACAGTATTTTCATTATAGAAGAAGCTCTTCGTTTTGGCTGGTCGGTGTCCCCGGGCAATATATGGTACTCTACCAGTATATTGCATACGAAGGACAACATTATACAGATCTACCCGAACGATAAGGAACTTGCTGTAAAGGGAAAACGGCGCTTAAAGATGATGTTTGGGTATTTAATAAGCACAGCTAACCTTTTGAATTCACAGACAGTGACGTGTATGTATCCCGTCGTCTCACCCACAACTCCTGGTTATTCTGGGCATTTCGCGCTTGAGTAGTATGCGCGTGGGGAATCTACTTATAAAAGACCCCAAGAATTCCTTTCTAGAATATTTCGATACTCTATGTTCAAGGTCCCATTGATGGTGTAATGGGAATATTCGTCTCACTGGGTCTGTAAGCCAGGAGGGCGTGTACATAGTGAATGGTACAGTGGCGCTAGGTGTAGGTAGGTACCTAGGTATCTGCTGGATCTCCCCACCCTACAGTAGTAGCCTTGATTTTTTTTTTTTTTTTTTTCCCACCTTAGGCCTACCATTCCCTACCTACCAATGCGCATGGGCAACAATTTCTATATAGTTGCCATAGCAGGTGCTTGGAAACTAGAGTTGCGTTCTCTCAAGCGCCCTCTGGTATGTAACCGGGCATCGCAGTAATGCGATTGGCGACCCGAGCATTACGACAGATACAGCCACAGCGATCCGTCCCTCATCCACGATGTTCTCTCTCGCTTCCTAGCTTCCAGCGCCATGCGGACGAGACTCGCCATTCCGTCGTGCGAGCCGACCGTGGCACGCGAGTCTTCTCAGTATCATCGCCCCGCAGTTCTGTAGCGGATTATGATTTGATTCGTCCCGAGATACTGTCTTTCTCTCACGCGCCGGCTAGGATCATTGTTGCTTCGCGACCTTCACAAACCCCCCTGAGCAGCTCTCTGATTCAAGAGACAAAGGCTTTTCGCAAGTGGAGTGCTCTGCTAGCTGATCCTAACCGCCTCGCCGTCGAAACCGACTTCTTTCGCCAGGGTCCTGCCAAACAATGGCGCAGCCCATTATTGGTCGACAAGTTTGAGAATTCCGGAGACCTGGCCCTGTGGGCATGCCTCCTCGACTATCAGATGCGCATTAATGGACCTGCGGGGGTAGTTCACGTGTGGAAGGCGCTCTGGGGTCGCAAGACTTTGTTTGACGTAGACAGCCCACTAGCTCAGATGTTTTGGCGCGTCATGCTAGACGGGGCTCTCATGTCGGATGATTCATCTATTTTGGAGGGTGTATGGGTTTACAGCGAATGGATGTACCATTTGCATCGAGTTAAATGGCCACATCTATACACTACTGTCATGAAACATCTCCTTCGCACTCATCAGCATCAACGAGCTCTCCAATGGCAACTTCGGCTGATACCTAATTTCTATCCCGGCTTGGACGAATTTACTAATCTTATAAAAGAGTTCGTTCTCGACAAGGAACTCTACCGAATGGATACACTCTTAGCACTCTACAAGACCAGCCCTGAGAAGAAGCTTTATACAACTTTGCTCCCTTACCTTTTCAATCTCGGAGAATCGCAATTGGCTAGGAAATGGCGAAGAATCTTTATTATACATGGCGAAGAACCGTCGCTTCTAGCACCAGTTCGACCGTTTCTTCGATTCTTGCAAGGTTATTACCCTAATGACAAATTTACACGTAAAGAGCATGCAGCTTTGAAGTTTACGCCCGCAGTGGCGAAGGATGAGCAATCTGATCTATCTCGAGAATTCATGAATCTCGTCCACGGACGCACATTTGGCATCACTGCCAAGGACTATAATGATCGGCTTGGGGCTAAGTGGTTTGCAAGTTCTTGGGTGAGCCTAGATGTTGCAATCTCAACAGTATCGGCTATTGGCGTCGAGAAAATAGGGCCTCTATCTCTTCAATCCATTGCTCTCCGAGCGGGAAACGCCGAAGGTCTCTTAAATCGCATCGCTCAACTTCGAGAACATGGCATTTCGGTTGTAGAGTCAAATTATTTCCGTCTTATTTTCTATCTAGCGAAGCAAAATGACAATGAAGTTCTTGACGATCTTGTACGAAGCGATCTTCATCCAGAAGTTTTTGATGATCTCAATCTTCAAACCCGACTGATCGATTCTGCAGCTGATACATCTGACTGGCAAACCCTAAGGCTATTGTTGATCTCGAGGCTTGTGGCTTTCGAGCAGTCAGCTCGGAGTGTAGCTAATGATGTACTACGACTTCGCTTTGAGAGGAGAAGCCAAGACGGCGTGCTGCAAATCCTTGAGCATATGAAGGCAAGGAATATTGTTCTCAACTTTGAGGAAGCAAGTCATATTTATGACAGTTTGATTGAGGATTACAAACACGGTCAAAAACGTCTTGATTCCCAGCCCTCTGTGTTCTATCTTTCTATTTTCCGCCAACTGAAATCTATGGACGTGCCAGTGCCTGTTAGCCTCTGGAAGCTTATTATGCTTAGCATGGCTCGGCGAGGACAAATCGAGGACCTGGCAAGACTTTCCGTCGAGGTCGTAGACATGTTCCTCACCTCAATGTCCTTCCGGCCTGGACTTATACCCGTCCATATCTGGGACCTTCCGGAAGCTATAAGATATCCGCTTGGAGGCGTCGAGAATCTCCTAGGGGTCTACATCCCTCAAGATATCCCAACAAACCACCATAATCACCCTCTACATGAACTATTTGACAGCAAGGGTTTAACTGAAATGATAGAAAATGCCTTCCTCGCTCATCCAGGACAAGGATTTCAACCCAGATCGGGCGCTGAGTCACACCGACGCCTATCTCAAGGCTCGCAGATCACTAAAGCGATTCGATTATTACGCGCTGTCAATGATAGAGGCATGTGGCTCCATTACAGGAAAATTCGGTTCGTCGTGACGAATTGCTTCGTAAATATTTACGGACCGAGCACTCCAGTGGACACTAGGCAGCGTTTAATGAGAGCGAGCAATACTCTTCGACTGGATGAAATGAAGACCCTGGTTGACCACGCCTGGGGCGGTAAACTACTGCCGCCCATAGAGGATCTAATCAGGATAGTTCGAAAACGTCCCCTCGGTGCGACTCTTCGCAGTCGCAAACCGGCGGAGCCGATGGAATATGAAAGTGGCATGGATGACTGAGCCTGGCAGCGTGGACTGCCCAAGATGAAGCCTGTATAAATGTTGTATAATAACAACTTTGTATGAACTTGTATATATAAATATAGACAGACGATACCCAACCCTTGTAGACAAAATATGTACAAGTAGATATCAATACCTACATCATGGGAATAGATAGGCTAGGACAAAGAAAAGTTCCAATCGCAGACGTTAGCGCACGTGCTATGGCCTGCTTCGCTCTCATTAGGTTCTAATGCTACAAGGCTATGGCGCAGATGGGCCACATATGCCAACTCAATCAAGATTTGAAACGTCACCGGTTTGTCGCGGGCTGCTTGCCATGGCTCATTCGCTGTCAAGCAGTCTGCCCGTTGATCTCAACCCTCACCACCATTTGTACCTATTTGGGCATCCCCTATCGCTGCTCCATCATCATTTTGACTATTGCTGCCCCCTCCACTGCTGCCACTACTGCCACTGTGGAATTTGGGCTTGAGAGCGAGCAATATTATAACACCGGCGATGAGCAGTATAAGCAAGAGAATGAGCTTTCGCTTGGTGGATCTCTTCTGGTAGCCCGAGGCGACGACGAGCTCCTTCTCCGCGGCCTTTACGTCCGTGGCCATGCGCTCGACGTTGTAATCAATACGGTCGAGCATGGTGCCCTGGTCGATAACCATGTTTTGGAGGTCTCGGAACAGATCCGACAGCTCAATAATACCTTGTGCGATATCCTCGATTTCGCGCTCGCGCTGCAGGATGACGGCATCATTGCTATGTAGCAGGCGCTGGGCCGTCGTCTGCTGCAGCGCCGACTGCGAGTAAGATCGGTCTGCATCGGACTCAAGCAGCGAAGGGTCCGCGGCATAGCTTGTTGCGCTGGGGGCCCCGAGGGGCGTCGCGGCGCGGTCGCCGCCGGGCGATGCGGCACCTAAGCTGGACATGCCGCGCAGTTCTGTTGGAGCATAAGATTAGCATATACGTCGTCTTGAGATGGAATGACTAGCGAAACATTTGGGCCGCTCGCAGCGAGGATTCATCCTGGAGAAGCTAGACCATGTTTAGGTAATAAAAATGAAAACGCACTTTTTAAATAGGCACTCTGCTTCTTGCGAAAGCCAGCGCTGGCCTCCTGGACGCGACTGGCAAGGTTGATTTGTATATTTTTGGCCATTACTTCCTCGGCCCTCGTCATTGTGCCGGTCTGCTGGCCCTCGCGGACCATCTTCTCAATTCGCTGGATACAGCGGTGGCAGTCATGGAAGCCCTTCGTTATGCTTTGGGTCAGGCGCTCGATGTCGCCCTCCTCGGCGCGCTTAGCCTCCTCATCGTTGAAGCCTGGCAGTACGTGCTTTTGGTGTAGGCGTTCAAGGGTCTGGGACTTGCGGGCGACATCGGCCAGGAGGTCTGTCACCTCGTCGCTAATGTCGGCCCATCGAGGTGGTAGCAGGTCCATCTCAATGACGGTGTCCCCATCGTCGTGGTAATCGCCTCCTGACAGCAAGCCCTGGGTGTCCTCAGCACCACTTCCTCCCGCGCCGGCACCTCCAATGCCGCTACCGGAGCCGAAATCTTGAAAGCCATTTCTACTGGGTCCGAGGCCGTACCGTGTCTTCTTGGCCGGATGGTGGGCGTAGGACTGTCGATATGATATATAACTAGTTGTCAGGAGATCCCGCAGTTAATGACAGGTACCATAACGGGAAGAGAGAGCTGTATCATGATTGATTTCAACAGAACTCGGTCGCAGTGGCTACTTACAGGTTGGTGCGATCTCGCCACATGGCGGACGCCGAAGAAGGCCAATACGGCCGTCAATAGTGTGCCTGATGTTTGCTATGCAGTGCGAGGACGAACAGTAACCGAGACAAGACGAAGCCGGAGAGACAATGGACAAGAGACGGCGAGCAGGGTTTGAGACGGTGTAGCAGTGCAGCGGTTACATGTAAACGGCGCGAATCAGTGATACAGAGTTATCGTAGCATACAAGCGACGGCATGGATTCTTGGTGAATTTGGTCAGTGAAAGGTGAGTGAAGCAGTAAGTACTTAGGTTTGTATCGAGCTGCCAGGTACAGCTGACGTAGCTTCAAGTTGGCGTGTTGGATGGCGCTAAAATGGGCGAGTGTGGGTTCTAGTGCTGCAGATACCTAGGTAGTGAAGCCTCTGACTTGCTCTGACTTCCTAGGTCCCTAGATATCTACGTATTAATACAGGTATTTGTTAACATCCACTATAGACATGATCCTGAAATCATGCCAATTGTTCTAGGGAAAAAAAAAAAAAAAAAAAGAAACTAACAACATTCATAAATGTATACATGAAAGTCGCATGCTTGGTAAGTAATGCTACCGCGAAGATGCCTACTTGAATGTGGGCAGGTGCCGGGCTGGTCATCGATATCATCAGTAGGTAGCAAGATAATATCTAGGAAGTAGATTTCGATATTCATGCCATAATTTTCTTACATTAAGGGGGTTTAGGTAAATAGAACAATTCGGCCTCCATCTAGAGTATAGAATTGGGTCTCATACTACCAAGAATTTGACCAGGCAGAAGCAAGAGCTGCCTACACAAATTTGGTGGTGGAATCATCAGTATGTATCTTGCCAAATCACCGAATTTGCACTATGCCAAAATATTTACTATGTAGCTCGGCATTCGCAAAGGCTGTTCACGAAATATCTTGGACAGGAAGCCCTCTGAGCCGTAGAAGCAGTGCAGGGACAATTTGTGATTCTCCTTTTCAACAATAACGCTGCCCGAGAACTCAGAACAGGCGTCCCATTTGACACGAAGCTATCTCTATCTATACCCATGTACTATTATACTCGTTAGGTATTATAAACGAAGTTGAATGTTAGCTACCGTATTCTATTGGTTTCTTGTCAAATAGCGAGGGGCATCTAAGCCCTGCTTGTCTCACGTTACAGATTGACATTTAGGGAGGTAGGTGTTACGGCGGAGTGCCTACGAAGTAGGTAGGTAGGTAGGTGCCCAGGACCTAAGGCTGCCTTACCCAAGGACTTTTAGCCTTCTGAGTGGCCTCCCACCGCCTCTAAAATAGCGTCGTCAGCCCTGCTACCCATTCCATCAGTCCCCCCCCCCATTCTTATTTCAAGGCCGACTCGTGGAATCGAACGAGGATACTATTATCTTCCACACTCCTCCTACAAGACCACACCTATCCCACCACCCATTTGGCTTCGTGCTTTTTATTCCCCATAACTAGCGCCCTCGACACTCGCTCACAAACGCAGATTCTCATCGCGTTCCATCATGGTCAGTTCCCTGCGAAAGCCACCAGTGTTCCCCGCCTTACGCCATTACCTTGAGAGCCCCGCGCTCGTAGACTTTGCACCATGCTAACCTCTCCCCCCCTGTGCCAGGCCGATTCCCTTACCGAAGAGCAGGTCTCCGAGTTCAAGGAGGCCTTCTCCCTATTTGTAAGTAGGCATCGCCCCTCAGTAACCCATCCGCGCTGCGTCGTCGCTTTCCTGAAGCTCGCTGCTGAGTTGACTCGCCGCTAATGATGATGCCTCCCCATGTAGGACAAAGATGGTGATGGTGAGAATAGCCTTGCGTGACGTCCCAACCCCCTTAGTCGCTTGTCAAAACTTGTTTCTCGAGCGATCGTATACACCGAGAATTTCTACTCTTCTCTACCCCTTCGCCAGTCTTGCTGTCTAGTAGTCGGCGCGGTTGGCGCTGATTGAGTACTCTATTGCAGGACAAATCACAACAAAGGAGCTCGGCACCGTCATGCGATCACTAGGCCAGAACCCCTCCGAGTCTGAGCTTCAGGACATGATCAACGAGGTCGATGCCGACAACAACGGAACTATCGACTTCCCTGGTAAGATAGATATGTCGTAATGCGATGGTGGGCTGCAGGTTGACGCTTGGGTGCATAGAGTTCTTGACCATGATGGCCCGCAAGATGAAGGACACCGACTCTGAGGAGGAGATCCGAGAAGCATTCAAGGTCTGTATACCCTCTGGGGGATGGGGTCGGTTGGCGACTGACGTTTAACCAGGTTTTCGACCGCGACAACAACGGTTTCATCTCGGCGGCTGAACTTCGTCACGTCATGACGTCGATTGGAGAGAAGCTCACTGATGAGGAGGTTGATGAAATGATTCGCGAGGCCGACCAGGATGGTGATGGCCGTATCGATTGTACGTCATGCCTCACAGCAAACCTCAATTTCGTCCCTGTTATACTAACCACCCGCAGACAACGAGTTTGTCCAGCTCATGATGCAAAAGTAAACTTGTTCGGTCCCACAGCGCAAGCCTTTATAGTCCGTTACATACCCAATACATCTCATGAGACGCTTTTTATGGTCTGTTTCTTTTCCCTTAACATAGGAAGGTTGGAGCTGGAGTTGAACCGTGTTGACTGAGGTTTAATGACTGTCGCCGTGTAATGTTCCTCTCATATGGGACTATCTAGCTTGATGGACGAGAAGTGGGATGGGCTTTCCACCAAAGGGCCCAGCCTCGTCTTTTTCGTGTCTCCTCTCAAAAGGGGCTTGTGATAATTGAGTGGTAATTGAGGATTCATCTTGCTACGTGCCCGTTTGCTTCTCCATTGTCTCGACCTATCATCTATTTCATGATATACGTGCCTTGCAACATTGTTCCCTTTTGCCTGTACCCATCAACCCACGAGGTCGTGTCAGCTGTGAGCCCATGTGAGGTGGTAGCCGCCAGCTTCATCGGTTCTAGCCAAGCAACTTTAACAGTTCCAGTCAACTAAACTATGAGGTTGCACCTTATTTCGAGCCGAATGGCACATGTTTGCTCTCAAAGGTGGGGTAGGTAGGCATACGTAGTGTAGGTAGACCCTAGGTAAGCAGAAGACTTCCAAGGTTATCTCTACTTGTCTTTCGAGGTTGAGGCAATCCTAATCTTGCTACTTATTATAGCTTTTGCTGGAGTAGGTATCTTGTAAGTGTGAATGCTTTGGAGGACAACGGGGATATAGCTCATTTTGTAGTGTACTGGATTCGATATTACTCCCTGATACAGTATGGACAGTCAGCACATAATATCGATAATACCTACCATACCCAGGCTCGGCCAGGCTCGCCAGGCAAATCGGTTTGTATAGCTTTTGTCGGATTATCTGTAACCAGGGCGAACGGAAAGCCGGGCGTGATCGGAGTTCTAGTCGGAGCCTCGGCCGAGCTAATTACAGTACGTAGTAGTAGACGTAAAAGAAGAACGACGCTACAGGGAGGTGGACACAGTAGCCGTCGTGCACTGTCCCCATGACGGCATTGCATTCCGCATTTGCTAATCACAGTATCTACTTCCTTCCGGCCTATAATTTTCTTGTGTGAGAAAACCGCTCGCACGTGTTGGAGCTGAATACGAAGCAACAAGCAACGTTTTGAGGGCGACTCTTCCGACAGCGTCGTTCCAGCGACGATGCTACTGCGCACAGCGACAAGCTTCCGAACGACGACGACACAGTCGCTGTAAATTCCAAGATGGTGTCGCCACCCGTTCGGCAGGTGCTGCTGCCATTTCCCCAGCGCGGCGCAACCATCGCAAACCTCATTGTGCGCCCTGCTCTCCAACCTTACCACGCCCCTTTCTCCCCTCCCTTCGCTCGAGCCGATGCTGCCGTGAACTTTACTCCGTCTTACTCTCGGTCAATTTCCACCTCGCCCTTGACCACCAGGACTCGTCCAGCACCTAATACACTTAATCCCGCCAGTACATCACCGCTCAAAGCCGCCATCGGCCTACGTGGACGAGGGGCCATTCTAAGGCGACTTTCTGTTACGTCAATAAACCAGAAGGATTCTCAAAGCAGAACCATTGACAGAACCCAAAGTGCGACACTTCTGGGGTCTAGGTCCGGTAATGCCAACAGCAGCGACGTAGTTAGTATACCAGAGGGCGCAATTAACGCAAGTTCCCAGCCCGAGAGCCACGTTGCTATTGAGAAACACACGCCCAGCTCTTCTCTTGAAAAGGGCACCAAGGCAGGACGGTTAAACCTCCGGGCACGTCTTAGTAAGGAGAAGGACGAACCTAGGAAATGGTCTACTTTAAAAGAGATCTGGCGGCTGCTTCGGATTGCACGTCGCGAGACGTGGCCATTGTTGGGTGCTGTTGCTCTGCTCCTTATTTCTTCCGCTGTTACTATAAGCGTTCCTCTCACTATTGGAAGGGTTATGAGTAAGTCGATTCAGGGATTCAATTCGAAGTCCTGCGAGGGGTACTCATAGTTCTGTACTAATCAGGCCATTAGATCTTGCCACAAGCGATTCAGCAGAAACTAAAATATTTGGTCTCACTTTATATCAATTCTTTCCAGCTCTGGCTCTAGTCTTCACTATCGGCGCAGCTGCCAACTTCGGTCGTATTGTACTCCTTCGAGTCATTGGCGAGCGCGTTGTCTCGCGTTTGCGCTCCCTGTTGTACCGCAAGACTCTCGCTCAAGAAGGTGAATTCTTTGATGCCAACAAAGTGGGCGACCTGACTTCTCGTTTTATTGCTGATACGACCATCGTTGGTAAGAGCATTACGCAAAATGTTTCCGATGGCCTACGGTCCATCATCAGTTGCACAGCAAGCTTTATCGCTATGGCTTGGATCAGCCCCAGTTTAGTATTAACCATATTCCTCGCGGCCCCTTTCATCGGCGCTGGTACTGTGATTTACTCACGAGTCGCGAGGAGATTAGCGACGCAGTCACAGAAGGCCCTAGGCGCCCTTAATAAGATTGGTAATGAGCGGCTAGAAAGTATCCGCACGGTTCAGGCGTTTGCGGGTGAGTCGCAGGAGGTCGGTCGGTACAATACACAGGTCAGGAAACTCTTCAATATCGGCAAAACGCAGGCCTTAACGGATGCACGTTTCTTTGCTCTCAATGGATGGCTCGGCAATATGATTGTCATCGGTCTGTTGTGGCACGGGGGTAGTCTTGTTCGAGAAGGGTTCCTCACTCTTGGCGACCTGACGACTTTCATGATGTACGCTGTATATGCTGGGACCAGTGTTATAGGAGTCACCAGTTTCCTTTCAGAACTCATGAAAGGTGTTGGAGCCGCGACTCGTCTGTTCGAGCTTGAGGATCGTAAACCGGCTATTCCCCCGACACGTGGCATCCCCGTTCGATCCGCCAAGGGTCTGATAGAATTTTCAGATGTCTCTTTTGCTTATCCTACGCGCCCCGACAATCAAATCTTCAAGGATATGAGCTTCTCAATCCCTGGGGGTAGCAATGTATGCATTGTCGGCCCGTCGGGTGGCGGGAAGAGTACTGTAACTTCGCTTCTGTTACGCTTCTACGAGGTTAACAGCGGCACAATCCGTGTGAACGGAGTGGATATATCTACGATGAATGCAAAGCAACTACGTCGGTGTATCGGCGTAGTCGCTCAAGAGCCAGTCCTTTTTTCTGGCACGATAGCGGAGAATATTGCATATAGCAACCCGCGGGCGGACCGCGCTGCCATTGTCCAAGCTGCTTCACGAGCCAACTGCACGTTTATTAGCAAGCTTCAAAAGGGTCTGGACACGGAAGTTGGTTCCCGAGGCACGCAACTTTCCGGAGGACAGAAGCAGCGCATCGCCATCGCTCGTGCTCTCCTCAAGAACCCTGATATACTCATCCTTGATGAAGCCACATCTGCCCTCGATGCCGAGTCCGAGGTAGCCGTCAATGCCGCCCTTGCTCGACTCATGGGTGGCAACATGACAACGATCTCGATCGCCCACCGCCTGTCGACGATCAAGAGATCCGACATCATCATTGTTCTCAACAACGAAGGCTCGGTCGCCGAAACTGGCTCCTACACCCAGCTTAGTGCTGATAAAGATAGCGCTTTCAGTAAGCTCATGGAGTGGCAGATGACAGGTGGTGAAAATCCACACCCCCCAGCACCACCTTATCGACCACCGCATGAGCCAGAGACGGTCGATGAAGAGTTCGAAGCCCTTGACGAGGAAGAAGTCGATGAAGAAGATAAGGAGGGTGAAAAGCGGCCGAGGTAGAAGGGGGGTTTTTGGACAGCCTCAAAAACTTTGTCATTGTTTTTACAAAAACCACTTGTATTACCATGGAGAGAATGTGATGCCCTCAGCTGATTTCCCTCGCACTGTCATGCATCAGAATCTTTTACGCGTTTTGTTTCTTGCCTGATCGGGAAGAAGAATAGGCTGGGGCGTTTAGAATACGATAGAATCAGGTATGGCAAGGTATGATACCATATACACATGGAAAGGAGACATTGGAGTATGACATCGGCGAAAGGAGCGCATTAAGGGGGATGCCGCCATGCACTTGTGAGACGATAGGGCGGCTTTCCTGCTGGAGGTATATGTGAAGAAACAAAGAAAGAAAGACATGTAGATCTCTGCTGTATATTATAAATGTACATATACTCAACTTTATGTCGTCTTATTTTATTTGTTGACTAGTTGCCGCATGCGATTCAGTGGCAACTGGGGCTTTGCAGCATTTATGTACTTCCTTCTCTTATGGTGAATAAGAGACTCACTCTTGTGGTGTAGTGTAGTCACGATCGAATATGTACAGATATTTGGATAATTATCTCCACTTATATGTTGATAGAAAGACACTTTTGCTCCCTTCTTAATCCAATGGTTTATTGGTCGTCTACTTGCCACCTCCTAATGAGTCTGTGATTCAAAGTACCAAATGTTTTCCACAGATTATCCTGACAGGTAGGCCGTACAACTCTTGCTATTCGTGACGTAGGTATATATTCCCATATACCGGGATATATATTGTATATGTAGATATGTATAGTTATTAGCCATATCAAATCAGTATTATATCGATGATGGCAGTCTCATTTGTCTTGGGTTAGCTCTGCCGAGAATCCAAGCGGATTTCAACAAATGGACTTTATTCCAAGACCAAATAACAGCAGTGGATAGATAGTCCAATGATTGATCGGACTCGATGTTTGTCCGTCCGGATTCAATATCCCTCCGTCGGTAGGTAGTCGACCTAGGTACCTAGATTTACTGTATGTTATTTGCCTACTACCGTACATGTAAGTGGCATGCACTGCCAAATGATCTAACCTTAGTAGGCAGTATTACGGTGTCTACATGATGACACTAATCCAATTTGCCATTTCTTCAAGCCATATTAGGCAGTCTTGGCCCCGTGTCCCGGTAGGCGGACCTGCTTAAAGTAAGTACTACCCACCGGTTCTCACACAGGTTGCATCTACTGCTCGTCAGCATGTGAATCTCAGCCTCATCCCGTAATCTGCAGGTCTCCACCTCTCTCTTATTCGAGGATATACGAAAAAAACTCCTTGGTACTTTTCATTGCTTCGATCATCTGTCCGAGTTCTAAATTGGCATCATTCCGTGTTGAGGGAAGGGAATTGAAATCGAGAAGACAAGCAGGAGAAAGCATCATTCACACCGTCTTCTATTGCTGTTTGGGACGACTGAACGTAAGTGTCTTTGTTATAATTAAAAGAACTCGCTGTGTAAGTTCGACTTTTGCGCTCGAGCACTATCACAGCCATTTTTAATTCTACGTCATTCCAATTCGGTATATACAGGCCATATCCGAGCGCAATTCTTTGAACACACTCGAATACTTTGGATACAGGCGGGATACTGCAAATACACATATCCCACTACTACACGCTGTTCAGCCGCCAGCATGGTTCAAATCACAGAAGGAACCTTCAGTATCGATGATGCGACACTGTACACAAAGACATGGCTGGTAAGTCATATTTCTTCAAATCGCGTACCCCATCTTATCTATGTCTCGTACACACAACATGTATACATACATGCAAGTATAAGCATAGATCAACCAGTTAACATTTAAGAAACCAAGCCTGATGGCCCCATCAAAGCCAAGATGATCATGTTCCATGGTTTCAGCGACCACGTCAACCGCTATTATTCCTTCTTCCCCTACCTCGCTGAGCGCGGGATAGCCGTCTATGGCGTGGACCAGCGGGGTTGGGGCCGGAGCGTGAAGAAGGACAGCGACAAGGGCAAGACGGGGCCGACGACCCGCGTGCTCGCAGACATGGCCGCCTTCATCCGCACACAGCTGCCCTCGGACGTCCCGGTCTTCGTGCTAGGACACTCGAGTAAGTCGTATCCTCCCGTAGACAGAACAGAAGACAAGCCGTAAACTAAGTTTGCTAATGTCTCTCGATTGCATATAGTGGGCGGCGGTCAGGTCTTGACGTTGGCCTCGACACCCGTGTACGAGGACCTCATCAAGCAGATCCGCGGCTGGATCTTGGAATCGCCCTTCGTGGGCTTCGCGCCAGAGCTCCAGCCCTCATGGCTGCTCGTCGCCAGCGGCCGCCTGGCCTCGCACGTCGTGCCGCACTTCAAGCTCCACCGGCCCATCCCACCCGAGGATGTGACGCGGGACCCTGAGGTGCAAGCGAGCAGTATGTAACCACTGGAGTCCATTTTCTTCCTGTTCTAGTTACTCCCGGAGGCCATAGTTGCATATTAGGGGCACAAGTGTGTCTCGGGAATATGCAGTACTCCCAAAACTTAAGAGTAATTACTGACTTCAGCGATTGTAGTCCGCGCCGATGACCTCATGCATGACTATGGGACACTTGAGGGGCTCGCGCACATGCTCGACCGCACGGACGGGCTGTCCACGGGGAAGCTCGTGATATCGAGCAACGTCAAGTCGCTGTTCATGGTGCACGGCACGGCGGATAAGGCCACGAGCTTCGACAAGAGCAAGGAGTGGTTCGAGCAGAACAAAAACAGGATCCCTGATGCAGAGTTCAAGGCCTTCGAGGGCTTCGCGCACCAGTTGCATGCTGATCCTGGAAAGGAGCAGTTCTACGAAGATGTGGCTGCTTGGATTCTCGGGAGGTCTCCTGACGAGCCAAAGTTGACTGTCGATTCACATTTGTGAGGGAATGGTGGAACTGTGGGTGATCCCCAGGGACCCTTAGCCTCGGGGTGTTGGGAAAGGCTGGAGATGCCGTGTTTTAGTATCGGGGCCGCCAGAGAGCACCTTCTGAAAAGGGGCTCTAGCACTTAGCCCTGCGTAGCAGATCGTGGATAATTTAATAGGCAACTCAAATCCGTGTGGAACACATGCCGATGATAATGAAGAATGGCCAAGGTGGTAGTTTGGATGGAGGCCGCTCTATCGCTTAAATTAGAAGGTCTCGTAGACGCACTTTGCGATGAGAATAAACAGTTCATATTTCCATATTCTTTCCATCTGATTTCTTCTGCTCTTATGGGTTTCCTTTTTCCTGCCCGATCCTTTAGAGCGTTGTGTCGTTCGAGGAGCGAAATCAATACCTACGATACCCGTGTCAACATAGATAGATACTAGCATCCTGATTGCCATTCGACTACTGAGTATAAGCTAGCTGTACCAACCTCGCATTCAATAGCATGTAGGCGATGTATCCCGAAGAGTCCACTGGAAGTAATGTTTAAGCTAGGCGTCAGGCCTCTCCGAGTCGTGTGACTAGCCCAAGATTTGCAACCACTAAAAGCACTTCATGTACCCAGGTGTTACCCAGTGCATCGTTCCTCTGGCGGCCGCCACGTCAAGCCGAGATTTTCAAAGACCCTTTTCTCAGCTGTTAGCATATTCGGAGCCGGGTTCCCATCAGCATCACTCTCGAGATCGACCCATTCGCCGCCATCTTCGCGCATGCGCACGCCACTGCTGTCGAATTTCAACCGCTTTACCTTCTTACAGTAACGTCTAAGGTCTCGCTCGAACGTCGTGCCGCCCGTCCAACCTACTACGGCGCAGCCTGCTGTTCTCCAGGGACTGACTACAATGAACCCGTCAGTGCCTTTGTGATTAGTAGATTACTAAGTCTATGGAAAGCCACTCACCGATAATGTCAACCCTTCTGTGCGGATTCGGGTTCTTCGAGGCTTTGGCTTCGTCCCAGTTGGGATCCTGCCATACTACTAGAGCTTTGTCCAACGTATCGAATCCGCTCCCGGCCTTGCGATCTTCACCTTTCCAGGAGACAGGAGCCTGTCCGCGTTCGCTATTCTTGGTGCTGAGGGTGAGCGTGTGGGTGACGTATTTAGTCTTTTCGAGACTCGTCACGATCTCGTTGACGAAGAACTCGGTGGCAGAAGGGTCGGGATGACTGAGGATAACGTCCACATCGCCACTCGCCGCCTTCCCTCGTCGGTAGCCGCCGACGATGACCATCTGGAATCCCTTCTTGATCTTATTGGCGTGCTCTAATATTATGTCCGCGATACTCTTAACTTCGGCGCGAGGAATCTTCTCTTGTAACTCTTCGTAGTATTTGACGCCGATCTGTTGAACTCGGGTGATAGAGTCCCACCCAAACTCGACGATATCGTCTAAATCCCGCCACCCACGGCTATAGAAATCGTTGGCTGTTTTCGCTCCGACGCCCCATATCTCGTAGAACAGCATTAGGACTTTCATTTTCGAGTTTGAGGCGGCCTCTTCAATATCTTCCAGGGCACCGTATTCTTTCCACTGCCTGTACAGTTCTACGATCTTAAGACCACAGCCTGGCAACCTGGCAACTTCTGTCAACTGCATCAGACCCAGAATCTCGTACGTATAAGGAAAGGAGCTCGGTTCTTACCGGAGGTAGAGGAGAGTGGATATGGATATGCTGCTATGGCGGCAATACTGGTGGAGTAAGCTCGAACGCCTACCTCGTCCCCTTCCAAAGTCCTGAGTGTCCTTACTTTCTTAAGTTGCCCGATGAATGTGTTATTAGGGCTGTTGAAGGCGGTGGGACGCTGGCAAGAATATTCCATACGTAAGTAGTCCGGCACAGGCGGGAGCCTTGCCGTTCTCTCGTGCTCTGATGTAGATTCCTGCGCGAGATGTGGACGTTTCGCGTGAGTTGTTCTCGGATGCTGTGAAGCGGGTCTATGTCTAGACCAACCCTGTGATACGGGCTGGCTACCAGTACCATCCTCCCTCGCGCGTTTGAGTATGTCTTCTGCATTAACAATTGGCTTGGTGCATGGCGCCGCTGTCTTTCGGCCCATGTATACTAAGTAATCCTCAACGGGTAAAACCGTGTCCTTGGCTAGACTGTCGGTAAACCATGCAAGCCGGACAACTTGCACTATCGAATCATCTACTTCCCAAGCTATCCTGGTGTTGCCCTGGCTAGTTTTACCACCAGATGAGATTGTCACATCATCGGTGTGGCCATTTTTAGCTTCTTCACCGGAGCTACCCTCGGTGCCCGACGCAGTACTATCACCCGACGCGGGGATGCGTTGGGGGGAGGGAGAGAGCTTCCTGCGCTTCGCTGGGCGTTGTGGTTCGTTCGATATAGTTTTCATAGCATCTCTGCTACTCATATTGCCCATGGTTTGGTCTGGTAGTGTGGGCTTGACTTCATCTGTGAGAAGCTTACGAGACCTAAGTTCTAGGATTGCGCGAGGCCTTTTCGTTATCTTTCCTAAAACAACCCTGGCCTCATTGATGTCGTAGGTCAATGTTGGGATCCGACTTTCAATTTCTGGTAGCTCATCGGCTCCGAAATGCGTGGGCAGCAGGAATATAGTAGGGAAAGGAAGATCCCTGGCCATTGTCACATTGAATCCAGGATAGTTGCGGCCCAATACACGTTATTCGCTTTCATTTCCCGGTTTTCTTAAGTCTGAATTGTGTGTTTCTTGGACCAGACGACATACATGACTACGGTTTTCCGGCGAGAGAAATAAGCGAGAGGGTGTGGCTGGCGGTTATTTTTTTTTGGACCTACCTAATCGGCTGGCTCATAGAAGGGAATCTTCTCGGTTTGGGTTATGGGTCTGGATCTGAGAGTGCCCACGGGAAGAACATAGTTGCCAAGTTGTATGAATCTATCAACGAGTAGAAAGTAGGCAGGTGTTTATTCAGTTAGGTCGAGGGAGGCTACTGAGGCCCGAAAATAGCAGGTAACAACACCTTTATGAGTTGAGTTGTAAGTGCGAGCGTTGAGATTCATGTACGTCATCATGAGAATCATGGGTCGGGCTCAGTTTGCCCCAGTCAGTTCGGACCAGTGCATGACTATATTATTTCATTTGCTCAGTGGTTATACAGCGCCTGCCTCCAATAATAATGTATGGACATATTCGACCATGGACAATCGTAAAGAAGGAGACGATGATAATACCTATGCACGTGTGCTCGTCCCTACGACTCGCCAGAGAAGTAGTGCTATCCAGACTTGACGTCTTTCTATTCAGCCTGGCCGAGTTAGGTTCGGTTACTACTACGTACCTATCTAAGTATCAGTTGCATACTCCAAGTATACTGTAGGTATAGGTACATAGTGGGTACATGTCTACTTACAGTACGTAGGTACACCTACCGTAGTTGACGAGGCCCCATCTAACTCAATCTCAGCGCAACAAGTTCTCTCGATACATTTCTATCCGGTGTCGTCCACGGCTTTCCCGCTTCTATTCGACCCTGAACCGACACCAACATTGATATTTACGCATTCCCCGGAAAGAACACGGCCCTGGGTAATCTATTGAACCAGTCCTGGTCACTGCGACTGGCATCGCTTGCCATTGCCATTCTCCCATTCCCATTGGCGTTTGCAACCATTGAAGCAATGCCTCTTTGTACTCTGTGCCTTTCCTGACAGGACTCATTTCCTCTTCTCACCGCCGCCACCTCCATCTCCTCTGTCGCCTCCTTGACCACACTCCCGATCGAATCATCTGTACAAATGGATGCCACCCAGACAACTACTACATAGGCAGCAGCAGGTTTGGCGCTGCTTACGTCTCGGGCGACTTTGGACGGCGCATCGACGATTGTCTTCGCGATCATATCTAGGTTCTCTATCTAGCCCAGGCTCAAACTGAAGCTCAAACTCAAGTTTAGGATCGGCCTTGTTCACACTAGCGCTCTTTTCGTGGCCTATTTGGTGTCAAGCGTTCTGTCGTTAATACAGCCGACGTCTCGTTCCGCCCTTCGTCCTCAACTGCGACTCGTGCGCGTCCACCCACTCTTATTCTTCGCCGATATTCTTCGCGCATTACCTACATATCACAGGCACTATCATTTTCCGAGTCAGCATGGATCTAGCGCAACAGCTCGTGCGCTCCGTTGCGCGCACTTTCTTGAACTCCCCCGACATAGACACGAGACATGTCCTCATTGTCGACGCCCTCGTTATTCATTCCGCCCTCCGCGACGATGATCTCTCCTATCTGATGAGCATGAACTTGAAAGACCTCCACCGCATTTGCGCAAAACTTCGCGATGAACGCTTGTTGCAAGTGTATGGCAGTCCCGACTCGTTCCTCTGCTAGATTCGACCCTGCTAACGCGGCTGACATCCTATAGTCATGTGCGGCCTGAGCTGAGAGAAGGCCAGCAGCGCCCCACGAACCGAACTTACTACTATATCGATTATCGTCAGGCTATTGATGCCATCAAGTGGCGCGTTTACCATCTTGACAAGGCCGTCCAGGGCAACGCGAAGCCCGCCAGCGAGAAGAAGGAGTACTTTTGTCGTCGATGCCGTGCCGAATGGACGCAGATGGAGGTCCTGGACAAGGTAGATCCCATTAAAGGGTTTATTTGCCATCGTTGTGACGATGTTCTTGTTTTCGATCCCGAACGCGAAGCCGGCGGCCACGAGCAGTCCACGAAGCTCAACAACCAGCTTCGATTTATCACCGACATGTTACCTAAGCTTGACGCCATGGTGGTACCCGAAAATACCTTTGAGACCGCTCACGCAGCCGCACGCCCTGTAGTCCGTGATGCTACCAACCAAGCGGCGCCATCTATTGTTGTCGAGAGTATTGCGAAGCCCACCGCTGTCAAGGGTATGGCGAATACGGGACCTCAAAGCATTGCCGTCGATATCACCGAGTTGGAAGGCCCCACCGAGGCAGAAAAGAAGGCCGAACAGGAACGCAAAGAGAAGATTGCGCGATCCAACGCCTTGCCAGAGTGGCATTTACAGAGTACTGTCACTGGCGCCTCGTATGGCGGGCCGAACCAGCCTGCCGTCACCAAGACCGATGAGGAAGAGGACAAGAAACCCACCGACCAAGGTGACGACACAATGCATAGCGAGGAAGTCACGAATCTATTCGAAATGCTGGCACGACAACAAGCTGAAGAGGCCCGACGGAAAGAAGCCGAAGCTGACGAGTCAGACGAGGAGGACGACCAGGATGATGAAGAGGAGTTCGAAGACATCGTGAACAACACCGGGACTGGCGAGAAGCGCCTAGCGTCCAGCGCCACAACCAGCGTTGCTGACACCCCGGCGTCAGAAGAGAGGCCACCCAAGAAAGTTAAGGTGGAAGAACCTGCTGATGAAGCCGATAGCGATGATGAGGATGTCGCTTTTGAAGACGTATGAGTGTGGGTTCGACGCCAGTTCATCCTCTGCTAGAATTTTACTTGAAGTTTTGCAATCACGAAGCACACTTAGTAGAGTGTGGGCAAGGGCAAGCTGATATGTCTGAGTTGGTAATGGCACGGCATGGTCGTGGTTCGGCTGGTGTAATTCTGGCGTGATATTATCTGTCTTGTTTTCCCTCGCTTCTCCACAGAAAAGTTCTATCTCCCCTTGATTCCTTTTTATTTAACTGATACCATAGAGCATCTGCATACTACATACAAATATGGAAACGAACGAGGGCGTTCAATTACAATAGACCGGGCGCATCAGGGCAGGTAGGGGGAGGGGAAGCTTTTATAAAAATAAGGGGAAAGCCTTAGTTGGGCAGGACTAGGGGGTGAATATCTTTACTTGAATAGCGATTTGAATCGGAGGGGAAACCGCCAATGGAATTCCTTGACAAACAAATAATTTTTTTTTGTGAAATAGTTGGCGCGCGATGAATTTCAATGAAGTGTATTGAATCAGTATTGAATTATTTGTTCAACTTGGATTTTGTTGGTTAAGCCTGTGTTTTCTATAAAATATTGTACAACACTGAACCTGAGCCTACTTCTTGCAGCATACAAGTGCTGTCTCCAAGCACCATGCTATGCTGCCGCTGCTAGTCATTCGCTCCTTAAGAAAGAGCGTGCTAGAGCCGCAGAGAAGCCAACATACATATAGGCTACCTACTAGTGAGACTTGAAATCGCAAAAATAAAACTTCAGTTATCATGGTCGGCATCGCAGCAGTGAACAAGAATTTGTAATGGGGCAGAAAACCAAATTGCAAAAGGACCTCCTCATCCTCCTAGAACCCCGTGCATAGTATCGTGTCTCTTACGTGACGTACACCCGCGAATTGTGAATGTTTTCTAAAAAGATGAACCCGTGATGTTGTTCTAGACGTATTTCCGTAACTATTAGGATGTTAGTAGCTAACTTCAAGAGAGTATATAGAATTATAAAGAAGGGGAAAAGGTACAGGAAATAAATCGGGGTGGTTGGTACGGGGAAGGAGAAACTCACATCTAAAGTCAATGTCTTTGAACTGTTGACCTCTTGATCTCTGTAGACGCCTACTAGACTCTCGCTATCCTGGAACAGGCCGGCCTTGAGACTGATGACAACAAACTGCATTCCGGGACCTGCGTGGTTCCTGATGTAATTCTTGATCTTTTCGACATTGGCATTATCCAGGGCGGCATCGACTTCGTCGAGAACGAAGAAAGGGCTTGGCTGATAGCTGTGGATGGCGAAAAGCAAGGCCAGAGCCGCCATCGTCTTTTCGCCACCAGATAAGTGCTCCATATCACGGAAACGCTTCAGTGGTGGCATTGCGTGGTATTTGATGCCTGAAAGATATGGTTTGTCTGTGTCTTCTTCAATATCGAGGTAAGCTTGACCACCGAGTGGGTACTGGTCTGAGCGAGTCAAGTCTTTGTATACTTGTGAGATTTGTTCACGGATATGCGTGAAGGCCTTGTCAAACAGTTCGAAACGCTTCGCTTTAACCTCGTCGAACGCTTCCTTCGCAGCCCTATGCTGTGCCTTTGACTCTTCGAAGTCGTTTTCTGTCGCCTTGAGTCTGGCCTCGACGACTTCCAAGCGCTCCATAGCTCTCATGTTCGGATTCAGCTTTTCTAGTTCCGCTGTGAGAGACGAGATCTTTTCCTGCAGCTGGTCTTCTACGTGCTCCGCATCGGGCTATTCAGGACATTAGTATCTGATAGAATGTACCAACCAGTCTTAATAACTCACATTTTTCAGCTCGTCATCCAAGTCGTCATAATTAATCTCGATGCCATAGTCATTCAGTGCGTCCTCCATCAATTCGGCATCGTCGCCCTCATCTACATCCATAGCATCGGGATCCTGGTGTAGAAGGTTATCCTCGTTGGGCAGGTTATCTAAAGAACCCGCAGTGAGGGGGATATCGACCTGTTCCAAGCGACACCTTCTTAAGAGAGCAAACTTGCCAGCGCTGTTTTTCTGAAGTTCTGTTTCTAAAGCTGTGATTGCCTTCAACCTGCTCTCGATATCTTTACTTCTCTTCTGCACATCAGCTTTAGCGCTGTTTACCTTTTCGTTCTGTGTTTCAAGTTCCTCTTTCAGCTGCTCTAGTTGCTTCTCAAGAGCTGCGAGGCTATCCTTGTCGCCTCCCATGGCCTCTTCAATTTGTGCCTTTTCTTTTTTATATGCCTTGATGTCCTGGGAGAGTCTCTTCAGGCGATCGTCTAGGGTACGAAGCCTGCCCTCTGTCTCGCTATGCCTGGATACTTCCCAACTCTTATTACTTTCCAAGCGAGATCTTTGGAGATCGAATTGACTGCGTTTTTCAGCGGCTTCGGCTTCCCAACTACCTTGTTGCGCCTCGTACGCCCGTATATCTGAGTAGCCCAGTCGTTTGCAAAAGTCGGCAAAGACCTTATCTTCAACCTGTGCGATTGCTGCCTTGAATTTTTCAACGGAGGAACGAGTCTTCTGCAACTTATTATCCTCTTCTTTGAATTTAGGTTGCCACTCCTTAAGTTGTCGTTTTACATGGTCGAGTTCCTTCTTTTTATCAGACAGGTTCTGTTCAAAGTGTGCCAACTCGTTTTTGGAATATTGCAGCCGCTGCTCTAATTCTGCAAGTTCGTTGCGCACCGTTTCTTCGGCTGTGTTGCGACGGTCACTTCGTGGGAGTGCATCTAACTCTTGCTGATTTTTTTCTATCGCTCTCTCCAAGCTTTGAACATCAGCATCTTCAAACCGACGTTTACCCCCCTTGTGGTCAGGACCATGACCACCGGTCATTAATCCAGCCTTATGGATGACTGTGCCATCTAGTGTTACCGCTTTGACGCGTATACGACGTTCGAAGGCAATGTGCTTGGCAATATCCAAGTCGTCGCAGACGATGGAACTGCCGCACGCGTAAGACATTGCGCGCTCGAGAGATGGGTCGAAGTCGATCGTATCAATTGTCAGTCGCGCACCGGAGATACCCTTCACAGCAGTATTCACAGCATTAACCTTGATATTGTCGAGAGGGATGAAGGTCATAGGTGGAAACCTCTTTTCTTTCAGATGTTCAACGCAGGCAATACCGGTTTTTTCACTATCGACAATGACCGAGTCAAAGTCCCGTCCGAGTGCTGTAATAACGGCTTCATCAAACTTTTTCTGCTTTGGCTTACAGAGGTCGCCGACTTGTCCTTTGACACCAGGAAATAGGCGCTTAAGAGAAGCAATCATCTCCCTCGTCCTCCTTTCTTTATCACTTCGCCGTCTTCCATCGTCCGCATTTTCTAGTTGCTTCAACAAGGCAACCCTTTTTTCGTGGAGCTCATCCCGTCTTTGAGCGGTCCGACGCTTTTCTGACTGTATGGCATGAAACTCCTTCTTTTTCGCGTCGATATTTGCTGAAAATTCCTTAACTGCGGCTTGTGTGGCATCTCTTCGCTCTTGGATCGTCGCTAGTTCAGCCTCAAGTTTCTCGGCCGCTGCTTGATAGGCATCAACCTTGCCTCGAAGACTATTGACCGTAACTTCATCCGTCTTCAACTGACGATTGAGATTTTGCAGTTTGGCTTGATTTTCAGAGGACTTAGACATCGCCTGTGCTCTCAAAGAGTTGTATTCTTTTCGATCAGAATCACTTAGCTCTTTGCCTTGTTTCTGCATTGTCTCTTTCCACTCGTCCTCGAAAAGTTTCTGTGCCTTTTGAACCGTCCCCAAGTCCTTCTCGATCTTGGTGATCAGTTTTGCTTGCTCGTCGCGCTCTTTCTGTACCGACTCAATGCGCTTGCGGACGGCATCCGCCTGACTAGTAGTTTGTTGTACTTTCTCGTCAATGGGAACAAGATTATTTTCTTTCTCTTCAAGATCCTTTTCTTGTTTTTTTATCTGGCGCTCAACTTTGTGGACTTCTTTGGCGGCGTTGACCTGCTCTTTTCGGGCATCTTCGAGCTTTCTTTCGAAAGATTCGACATTACGGCGGAATTCTTTTAGATTTTCCTGGTGCTCCTGTATTTTGGCACTTGATTCGTCCATGACGCGCTGAAAGTTGTACAGTTTCCAAAGCACATGGGTAACGATAGCAGTATCTCGCTCGTTGGTCTTCTCTTGAAAGCTAAGTGCTTCCTTTTTCTGCTCTTGGTATTGTCTAATCTCAGAGTTAATGCCGCGACGCCTCTGGAGCTGAAACGCAGAGTTTTCAGCCGATTGATCGGCCTCGCTCTGCAGTCTTTCATACTCGGCCTTGTATTCCAGGCTGCCAGAAATCTGCTCGATCAGGCGGGTAAGGTCTTGAGGTGATTGAGAGGCAATTGCCTCGACATCGCCCTGGAAGACAAGAAAATTTCGGGCCTTGATCAAGATGTTTTCGGCTTCAAGGGCCTCATTGTACTGCTGGGCGGTGACGACGCGATCATTGATGCGATACTCGCTTGAGCCCTGATTTGTGATGGTACGCTTCCATCGCTGCTCGTCTCCTACATCATCTTCGTAGACGGCCATGACCCATGCGGTCTTGGGGTCACCTCGATTGGGTTTATCGTCGTCATCTCCGTTTATATGACCATTAGTCTGACCATTCGCGACGACATCGACAGCCGATCCGTCATCGTTGATCTTGGATGTCTTAAGGACTCGGCCACGATACACCAGGTCTTTCAAGTGGGCGGATCTAAGATGTGATGATTTGATACCGAGGACGAAGGAGATAGCGTCCATGCTAAATAAGTGTTGGTCGTTAGCGAAGGCCGTCAAGATGAGAATGCCTTCAAGTGGAAAGGTGGTATAGGGATAGGATTCGGATCAAAGCACGCACGAATTAGACTTTCCAGAGCCATTGGGACCGATGATGGAAGTGAAGTACGAGTCGCCAAATAAGAGGGTATGGTGGCCCTTGTAGGACTTGAAGTCTAGCAATTCGTGTCAGTCGCAATACTAGCTAGCGTGCGCGGACAGATTTGAGCGCAACGACGTACTGAACAGCTCGAGACGCACGAGTTTCCCCATGATGGCGGACTGCCACGGGCGTTGCTCAGGCTAAACGGGGTTCTCGTTAGGTTCCTGGTGGTGATGGTGGTGATGGTGGCGGTCGCTGACCTCGGGAGGGACGCGACGAGACAGGGTTCAGAATGCGACAAGCAACCCGTTCATCCAAGAAGCGGCGTTGGAAAGCACATGCCACTACCAAGGGCCATGCATCACAGATCCGCGACAGGTTTCATTCATCGACGGCCGGGACAGGGCGCAGGTAGAATCAAAGACGCAGATGTAAATGCGCTGCAGTGAATGCGACACAGACTACCTACAGCTTTGAGGTATTGTTTGTTTGCTGGATCACGAAGTCTATAAAATCTACTGCCTAGTATGGGTAGGTGCAGTTCGCACCGGTACGCGACTCAGAGTACCTAGGTAGGTACATAGACAGCCCCAAAGCGCGGGGGACCGCAAAGCAAGCGCGTCAGTATCTACCCACCTCTGTGTACTTACCTACTTACTGTATTTGGACCGCGTTATCGATATGGGCTTCGGCAGGTGCAGATAGAGCGACAACAGCTGTCGACGACTAGCCCACATCCATACCAGGGTTCAGGTCAGGGTTCGCGGATGAGCATGACATTCCCCGTCGCATGAACCGCGGCCTCTGATGCCTGCCATAAAGCCTCAAATCGTTTTGCTCTTCTACTTTACTTGAACTGGTGATTGCAGTATAGAAAGCTACAACAATTTCATCGTACAAGGTAATAGTCATATGTTGGAAATCGAAGTTCATAGACGTGTATACATAGAGGCATGAGGGGTTGTTGGTCTCCGGTCGCACGAGAATTCATCAATCGAGACAATGCACTCTTGTCGCTAACTCACTATTAGTTCTTCATTCATCATGTCGGTAACTGGCTCTTACTTAGCTCTGACGCGCAGACCTAGCGCAGCTAAGGCGACCTCAAGAGTTGCCATGCGGTCTTCGACTATCGTCATGTAGTCTCCCAACTGCGTCCCTGCTTCCTACGACTACAAGCATATTAGTGTACAGCAAGAACTGATTGTCGATATCAACCTGAGCTATAATTTACAAGAGCCAATCTGCAGCTACGGAGGTAGTGTGTTATGCGCCCCGGACCACTACAAAGCACTCATCTCAGAATAGCCTCATTCGCGACGATGAGCAACCTTCTCCTATGAGGTAGATCTGCTTATCTGCACCCCCAGGTTGCAGTGCAGGGTCTACGCAGTAAAGTAGCTCGCAAGTCTACAGGCCATGCTCATATTATAGTGTAAAAATGCACATTAAGAATTTACGTAACTAGGCTAAAATCGAAAAATTAACAGGGCTTACTAAAGTAATAGCTTAAAAAGACGAAGCTGCTCATATTGCAAAGTTTGAAGAAAAACGAAAGAGCCGTTCAAAATCCCATCTAAAAGTTACTCAATCTGTAGCGAGTATACCGAGTCCCAATCCACATTATTACTGCCCAGTTAGAGGCTGCCCGCGTGGCGAAGGTGGTTGGGGCTTCAAGGAGAGAGACCAAGCTCCCAGAACATAACACAGCACTAACGAAGCTTACACAGGCATGTTCGTGTGTATCACGTTGATAAAAGCGTAAATGATCTTTTTCTTCCGGAAGTTTTGAGGCAACGGCCAGATGGGCCAAGTAGGTAAAGGCGACGAAGGGATGGATTATAACCGCAGCGTCATAATCTAGGCTCTTCATCCCAAATCTAAGGGTATATACAGTAGGTCTCTTTAATAGGACCTCATGATGGCTTCGTGGTAAGAGGAAACTGATTTGGTCACACGACATCACAAGTGTCGTGCCAGCTTTCGCTCTCTGCATGGATCGTCTTCGTGCCCCTTAAACTCCAAGTTGTTGAACAGGTGTAGCAAGGAGCATGTCTGCTCCCTACATGGTTACCGGGTTACGAGGCTTGTATAGGCTTGTTAACCCAACAAGCCTTGTACGCTAATCTAAGTACTCTGCCATAGAATTTTATATAGAAAAGTACTTCTAGAAATAATATAATGCGTACCTAATCACTACATATAAACTTAGCCGTACAGACCTAGCCATACAAACTTCAACTCCACACACTTCACCAACTTCAACAACTCCAATCTTCGTACGCATACGCCACCCTAGACGCCCTAGCCAATTGGCTGCGTTTGCTAACAAGTCTATTAGGTTAGCGAAGGCTACAGCTAATTATATAGCCTACTATACGGGCCCTATGGGGTAGCTATAAAGAAGGCTACGAATACGCGTACGCGAAGAGAACGCAGGTAAGGCTACCACCTAACGTATTAGCAGTTGTTAACAATTGTTAACAGGGACTAGAGGAGGATCATCAGTGCTACGTTATCAGGCAGGGGTCTCGGGGGCTTCATCTGAACCCCAAGAGAGCCAATCCATGGCGAGTCCAGTGCTAATCGTGCTCATCTGCAGCGAGCAGAGCCTCCATTGTTAATCACCCCGCCTGATCTGGTGAAGGCATGCACAGTGGCACATGCCACGTCGGTCTTACCGGCAGTGCTCGTTCTCGGCGAGGTGCTCTCCCAGTTTGCGGCCGAGGCGCTCATTGTGCCCCAGGTCATGCTAACACGAAATCTAAGTGTGCAGAAACATGATGCGAATCGCGTAGATAGCGCAAGGCATATAAATGTCAAGGTAAGGAGGGCATTGGCACTGCTCGGTGAATGAATGTCCATGGCATGAACTGTGAACATCTGGCGGATCCCAGGCGAATTAGTGTCGGGGCACAACCTACCCAATGCGAATGGAGGGCTGCGGCAGGCTAGGAGGATTGAAGCTCAATTGACCGGTCGGGAGCCTACATGTGGTGAACTTGGCCAATTGAGGGCTGGCATGATTATAATGTACAATAATGTCTGCCCTCCTCTGCCTGCAGGCTCGAACCACCTGAAGGGATCTACTGATACAAATAAGCCGTGTCGGCCAAGTCATGGAGGCTGTGTGCCTCATGTAAAGGGCTGCTGCAACCAGCTCGTCGGCACAGTTTCATCAGCATTGACAACATCACGAGATTGCGAATTGCGATTTCCAAAGTCGAATTTTGTGGATGTGCAACAATCAGACGCCGAAATGCCACGTCAGATTACCCAAAATATCCCCAACTATTGGCTACGAGAGGATGCTCTGAAGGGATGCTTGGGGCGCTTCTTTCCTAATCAAGTGATCATCGTCGAAGTAAGTTTGGGTCTCAATTATCTTATTGTTTTTACCGCTGTGTTTCAGCCTCGAATCCCTCCCATGCTCTTTTAGAGTTCCTCCTTACAAGTACAGCCCGGAGAGGAGTCTTACAATATAACGATCCCGAGAGAACTTGCACAGGTAAGATGAGATGACCTAAAATTGCGGCTGTCCAGTGTCCCGTGAGCTAATTTTGCTTGATGCAGAATGAATTGGATATAATCAATTCGCTTCGTGTTGATCCGAACAAGAAGAAGAAAAAGAAGAAGAAGGACGGTACTCAGTAGTGGAGTCTAGGGATGAACGAATTGTTGCAAGGTTGAGAACGTGGCCTGGGCTGAGCTTTATCTGTAAAAACTGTCTCATTCCACTAGGGCGTCCGTAGCTGCGCTGTGCAATCAAACACGAAATTGCAATCTGATAGGTCTTGCATGCCCTTTACTTTTCCCGACCCCATTCAGCACCTTTAAGGAGGCTTGTGATGATGTTACAAAGTACGGGGGCAGATCGGGGTAAGCCGCGCACCGCCCCGATGGAAAACGCCCCTGAGGCATACTCACGCGTTGCTCATGTCTTTAAGAAGGTTGGCGTACCGAGGTTTATTCGGCGAATAATGTAATGTCCGGATCGATCATCACTCAATGCGCGCTGCAATAGATTCGTCCAATTGGTATCATGGCAGACGACCGCATCGACCATCTAATCCAGGCCTGCGACGACCCCGCAAGTCATTACCCCGCGAGACTTCAGCATACCCAGCTTTTACCACACTCCTTGCAACAATATTTAGAACAGCTTGACGAAAGAGAGTCGCGGGTCTTTTCAAAGAGCACTGATGATTGGGATATTCAATTCTGGGATTGTTTCGATGGGCAGAATGGTACATTACATCGTTCATATGTCGTTTTATATATCTGTACAGTTAACTAAGTACCCCCTTAGAGTTCTTCCCGTCACCGTATGATTGTGACTCTACGGAATCTACCAGAGCGTATTTGTTGAAGAGTCCCCATCATGATCCGCAATGTCGACATGTGTAAGTCGGAGTTTCCACCACTACCTCGAGTTCGATTAACTCACAAAGAGATTGTCCAGCTTCATCGATGCGGATAATTCTTGGCAACCGCTTAATTGTTCACGAGAGATGGTCACGCTACTCTTCACTTTCCACCAAGTGATGCCTCAATTTTTGGACATTGTTCTCTCTTTCGGAACTGTCGCCGGACGCAGCATTCCAACGGCGTTCCATCGTTGCGTTTTTCGCTACGAGAATTTCACAGGCCTAAATCTTCGGCGTTTTGATATTCCACAGCTAGGTCGCTCAGGGCACGAAATTCGCCTTTGTTATAACCTCTGGTCTGCCGAGAAAGCCAGCAAACGACAAATCTCCACCCACGAATGGAACGTTCGTCAAGCTGGTATATACCATTCGTTTGATATAGACTCTGGAAGGGCTACTTGGATTCACATCAAGACGAATAGACTTCTACAGGACCGCATCACAAGGGCGACGGCTTATGCTGAGCGGTTGCAGGCTACGGCCATACAGACTGTGGAAGGCTCGTTTTCGGCTACTCTTCTTACACATCTCATCATGATTGAATGGTGCGGTGAGAATTGGTCGCAGTATCTGGGTTACTGGGAGTGCCGAGTGAAGAATGTGCTGACCAAAGTCAAGATGGCCCCAATCGGAAAAGTCGAAAAGTGTCTCATGGATGACCTCTCCAAACCTCCTCAAGCGCTAGGTCCTAATTCACGACAGGCCTCTTTTCGAGTTCAAAGTAGGAGAGGGACAATGGTCAGTGGCAAGTCGTCTCGCGTAACTTCTAGAAGGAACACGATGGCAAGAAGTAATTCTATCCCACTCGTCGATCTTTCATCTCGCGTACAGTCCATTTTAACAGGGAAGAAGGCGACAGTACAATCTACGCGTATGATTGATGAACCAGTAGAGGTTGAAGAAGACCCCATCGAGATATTCGATGATTTCAAGTTTGAGGATCTCCAGCGCCTCCACTCTTTCAGCACTACGCTTCAAGAGGCAGACATGATTCTAAGACTAAACATTGATATTCTTCGCGAAATAGTTGATTACTATAAAAGCTGGATTGAAGATTCAGAAACACCTGAGCAGATAAAGAGAGGTTGTCGCTTAGATATGAGCCACTTCTTTCAGAGAACAAACCGCATCATACGGGAGATGAGCACAGAAAGAACACGCATCTCTACCCTCATAGTTCTCCTGGAGGACGGAAAAGCTATAGTGAGTTGAACCGTGCCCTTCTTCTGTTTGACCTGCTAAGGACTCATCATCAGTTTGATGCGATCACCCAATTGCGCAACATCGAGTTAAACCGACGTGCTTCTAAAAGAGTGGAAGAAATGACTGAAGACATGCACGAGTTAACAATTCGAACCAAGAAGGACACATCATCAATGCACTTTATCACGTTCGTGACGCTGGTGTTCCTGCCAGGAACGTTCGTTGCCGTAAGATATGCGCTGCCGACGCTCTGGGGTTTTTTCAGCTTACGTCTGACGACTAATGACCAGACATTCCTCGGCGCCGGCTTCTATCAATGGCCGCAACCATCGGATGGGGATGCACCGGCGGTATCCCCAGACTTTCGGCCCAAGTATTTCTTTCTGTTCCTCGAGATCAGTCTAGGGTTAACTCTTGCAACGGTGCTTCTATGGTGGGGCAAGACCTCGTTGCTACCCCGGGTCATGGATCAGTATAGAGCGATGAGGCGCATAAGGAAACAGGAAGACAAGGAGGCCCTGGTTGGCAGCCATTCTGCATAGCCAGGTCCGCTGGTACGGATCTTGGGGTATCATGATAGATTTTACACGCTGATAGCTAGAATGAGCGAACCTGTACGAGTTTCAGCGAGATTTAAGTAGACTAGAACCTCCATGTCATGCACATGTTTCTGAAAATACAGCCTGCTAGGATACTCAGAGCGCAGCGCGAGGCGGCAAGGGCCTGCTTACCCCTGGTCCAGCCGCATCGATCGATTGTTCGTGTGTAGGCAGAAATCTGCCTCCTGGCTGCAGGAGACTTGCAGCGCAGTTATTGGGCGAACTCTGGGTCGCGCCGCCCATCCACCACCATGCGACATGCAGAAGAGGCGCAAACTGGCCTAGCAGTTGAGTCAGACGGAGAGGGTGAGGGAGGCTAACAGGTAAATACACATGCCTCCAAGCCCCAAGCCCCATTCCAATACATACAAGGCGTTCTTCTCTGAGCTCTTATCGGTAACGATTCATCTACTTAAGTGCGCATTTACTGTTTCCGTATATTACAAGCTTCGCCAACTCTGATACAGGATCATTTCACTGCTTTTCTAGTCTACGTTTCCCACGCGGCGTAACAGAGGAGTCTGTCTTATGTTTCATTGGATTTTACCCTGAATGCCTGAGGATACAGTCAGTTTTCCATTAACATTCGAAGTCGTCTTCCGTACTGCCACTCTTCTTCGAGTGGCGACTCAAAGTGCCGATGGAGACCCCAGACAGACTGTCGCGACGCTCTCTACCGTTCGCAGGATACGTCAAGGAGAACAGTCTTTTAGGTAAGAACGGTAGGGACGAAGAGAGCTCCTACATATCGCGTGAAAAGCTCACAGAGTACTGGGATGGCGACAAGATCCTCCGCCTTCTCGGCCCTAATGACAAGCAGGTCAATATACACACCATAAGCACGACGCATCTTCAAGTATTCTCTATTCTTGTCTGGATCTCGGAACGGCATCATAACTGGATTGACTATATCCTTTACTTCATCTCCGCTAATTTCAACGATTCCCAATTGCCATTGGCGCCACCTCAAAAGCCAGGAGAACAATCTCCATATGACACGAAGTCTTGTCCTTTCCCCAGCAGCCCCGATGGATTACATGCATGGCGGCAGTTCTCCGAAGAACAATGGCGATTTGTCCCCCTCCAGCTTCGTTCCCATGACGGAACTCAAATAGAGCGAGTGACAAATGGTGTCGACGTTCGACAAATCCGACCGATCACCGTTGATGAGCAATTACACCCAGAGTCTTTCAACTCTGCGAAGATTTACAAAGTTCTACCGCACGAGTCTAGCGGTCTACCTGTCGACGTATGCGATTGTCACCCTTCTTGTACAAGACTGTATCTGACTTTGGAGTGTTTCTAGCATCCAATCATCCTTAAAGAGTATCCAGTCGACGAGCTGGAGGGCCAATTCAAGCAAGAGCACACTGTGTATACGTACATCAGCAACAATATGCATGATAGCCCAGATGACCGCGATGCGCATTTCCTCCGATATTATGGCGCGTTCCTCCAAGGAGATAAGTGCGTCCTCCTGTTAGAATACTGTAGTGAAGGGACACTTTTAGATCTTTTCCAAGACTGTTGGTACCTTCCTCGAACAGAAGAAGAAGCTCGTGTTCTCTGGGCGGCTGCGCTACATTTGTTGGAGGGGTTAGACTTCCTTCATAGTAAGGGAGGAAACAGCCTCGTCATCCATCAGGACATCAAGCCGGCAAATATCTTCGTCTTCAAAGACATCCAACCTGGAAAACCCGACGGACTCCTCTTCAAATTAGGAGATTTTGGCATGTCTAGCACATCTGACCCCTCAGCCAGAGGCGAGGCCGAAGGCCCGGACAACCAGGGCTCCAGAATATACTCATCCCCCGAAATTCCGGCTTGGACGGAAAGGGATCAGAACATATCTCGCACAACTAGTTGGCACAGTGACATCTGGTCATTTGGGTGTGTTCTATACGAGCTAGCTCTCTGGATGGCAACGTTTGAGCGCGGGCGCATAGAATTTCGCGAGGCCAGGATTGAAGCAACGAAACAAACCCCCCGAATTGCAGCTGCTGGGTATCGTGGCGCCTTCCACGACGGGAAGGTGTTGTTGCCGATTGTCAAGGCAAAGGTTGAAGAGCTGTCGAGTTTGGGCACACCTGTTGCCTCCCTATCAAGGGAACTGATGCAGTTTTTCCTGGATCATATGCTCCAACCAAATCCGGGTAAGCGCCTCTACGCGCGTCAGCTGAAGTTATATTTGATAGACCGACTTGACAAGATCACACCGTCGGTCTCTGCGACGACCTCTATTCCTAATATCTTATCAGATTCACCGCAACTGATGGCATCGCCGCCACCGCTAATCAGCAGTCCGACAACACCCAATTCAAGACATAGGTTACCCCTAACGCCATCGCGTACATCCGCGGTTGAGCTTCAGGGATCTTCACATATTTCTTCCTACCAGAGCCCTATGACATCTCCAGGTAGCACATACGAAACTGACCTTCGTCTATCACGAAATTGGTCTCCAAATGCAGCAGGCGGGCAGAGCTACTCGCCACGCAGCCCTCCCGTATCTTATCCAACCATACCTCCTGCTTCAATGTTAACTAGCACACAACACATGATCACAAATCATGAAAATAACAATGACGCTTCAAGACCAGCCCGAAAATATCGTCCTAGTAACTACCCACTCTGCACTGTCGAGGAAGTTATACGACAGGGCTGGCCACAGAAGTCCAAGAAGAAGAGGGACGAGAGCAAGCTACCTGGATTAAGTCAAGCAGTGAGAGACCTTAAAGACCGTGACCAGTGTTTCATTATCGATAACTCATCTTCGATGACGAATTGCTGGGAAAAGGTGATAAGTACAACCATGGCGCTCGCATCAATCGCCCAAGACATCGACCCAGATAACATTGAGTTCCACTGTACCAACACGAACAATCCCCTCAAGACGAAAGGCTGTAAGGGATTAGAGCAATGGCTAAAAGATAACCAGCCATACAACGATATTGGATCTTGTCGAATGGAAAACCATTTGGATAGAATCTTACCTGATTTGGTGACGAAAGCCACGAAGCAGAGGAATACATGGGATCGTGTTCTTAAAAAACAACGGGCCAAAGGTATAAACGTCTACGTGCTCACAAACGGAGTATGGGAGAACCGTGACAGCGAAACAGTCGACGCTGCGAAGCAGTCTATACAGGCAATCGTGAATAAAGTCAAGGAGCACGGTCCGACCTTTTTGTCAATCCAATTCGTGCGTTTCGGCGAGCATCCCGTCGGCAAAAGGCGGCTCCAATGGCTCGACGACGAACTCAAATACCACATCCCCGACCAGTGGGACATTGTCGACACGACTCCCCACACCGGCAGTGTTTGGAAGATGCTCATCGGGGCCACGAGCGAGTGGGAGGACAACATCGAAGAAGAAATGGAACAGGCCGATCCCTTTATATCATAGCCGATGCAGACTAGAGATCAAGATGATCAGGAAGACGATTAAACTTAGGCACCTACAAGCAACTTCAAGGTTCGTGAAGGGTTCGAGAACAACTGTATATATCCAAACTAGACAGTATATAGATAGATAATATTGATCGGGTTGTCCCGAATCCATTAATATAGAAATTCTAAAGACGACGACGCATAAACCCTTGACTGAAAGGAACTACACACAATGAGTTGATTCTTTCCCTTTCAATTGAATTAGGCAAGAGATGATCAGGATCTAGTTGCGGAGAATTAAGATATAGATAGGTACTCTAGGGGGGTTAATAAATGAATTGCACAACATAGGTAGCACACAGTCAGAAATCATCAAGTAACGCCTGGGGGAGGCGTGGCGAAGCGACTGATAGTTCTAACTACAATCGTAAAGCTGATCGAATAGATGGAAACATCCGCTTAATGCTATACTGTCCCTTACCCATAAATAACAGATCGTGTTAGCAGTTTTTTTACCTATTAATTTAAGATACGCTAGTTCCAATTAATAAGGTTAACTAAATGTAATACCTTTAGCCTTTAAATATAAAGTTATATAGGTATTAAGATTATAATTTTAAATGCTAAATCCTTAAATAAAGTAAATAAAAGTAATTAATTAAATAATTATACTTTTTATTTAATTGGATAATATATTATATAATTTAAATTAATAGGGTATTAATAAATTTAAAGGTTTATTATAATATTTAAAAATATTTAATAGTTTTATTTATTAAAAGGTTATTTAATTATTTATTTAATTTAAAAATTGTTTAAAGGTTAACCTTTTTTATTTAATATAAAAATTAAGGAAAATTATTTAAATTAAAAATTATAAAATTATAATAAAAAAAGGAATATATATTTTATATTATTTTTTAATATTAATTATAATTAAAAAATATTATAAAGTACTTTTAAATAATAAATATTAACCTTTAATTTATATATATATTTTTAATAAAAAAAAGGATATATAAAGTATAACTTTAAAAATTACCTTTAATTTAAATATAATTTTTATTAAAGGGAAAAGTATATAAAGTTTAAATACTTTTTTTAATTTATATATATTTTATATTAAAGGAAAAAGTATATAAAAGGAAAATAACTTTTTTAAAATAAAGGAAAGGAATAATAAAAAAATAAAAATATATATATTAATTAATTTTAATAAAAAAATTATAAAACTTTTTAACCCTTTAAAAGGTTTATAAAATAATTATATTAAATAAAAAGTAAAATAAATAAATAAAGCTTTTAAATAAAAAAATTATAAAAAGTTAAAGTTTAAAATTAAAAATAAAGATTTTTTAAATTTAAATAATTAAATTATAAACTTTAAAAGGGTATTTATAAATATTTTATTTAAAAATAATAAAATATAAATAATATAAATATACTTTAAAATATTAAAAATTAAAATAATATTATAAAAAATAAATATAAATATAACCTTAATTATTTTAAACCTTTAAATTATCTTAAAATTATAATAAAACCTTAAAAAATTATAATAAATATAAAACCTTACCTTTATAATTATTACCCCTATAATATTATTTATATTAATTATCCTAATAGTTTAAGTTAAAAAGGGAAATAATATAAGGAAAGTAAATTTAAGGATAAAAAATAATAATAAAAAGGATATTCTATTTTATTTAAAAGTTAAATAATAAATAAAAAACTTTAAAAAAATTTATAAAAATATTAATATTAAAATAATCCCCTAAATTATATATATAAATAAAATATTATTATTTTTAATATAAAAGTTTTAAATACTTTTATTAACCCTTTAAAGTATAATAAAATAAATATAATAATATAAATATTTAATATAGAACTTATTTAAAATAATAATTAAATTAATAATAATAAAAGGTAATGCATCTCCTACTTAACCTGGCCACCCAATTGACCTGGCCACCCTAATAACCTATATAAAACCCTATTATTTCAATCTTTAATAACTTTACGAATATTAGTTGTATGATTTAATAATTAGTACCTTTAAATCCGTTAATTAAAGGGGAATCTACAGGTATTTTTTATTATTTTTTACAAAATTTATTGAGCGAGATATTAAGCAATACGCTAAAGGAGCGCTAAGTAAGGATTAATTTAGCGCTTACTTTAGCGTATTGCTTAATAGCTCCGCGAATATAAGTCGTAAGAATTAGTAAAGGGTACCGTTCAATAGCTCTTTTTATTACGAATTTAATGGTATATTTTATCATTTTATACAATTAATATTCGTAAAGTTATTAAATTATCACGTGATTAGCGCACCGATGTTATTTGTATAGGCTAGGGGGGTGGCCAGGTCAATTGGGTGGCCAGGTCAATTGGGTGGCCAGGTCAAGTGGGAGATGCGTTAATATAAAAAATAAAAATAATATTTATAATAAAATATATATAGGAAACCTATTAATAGTATTAAAGATTATTCCAATTTAATAAAATAATAATATAAGGTAAAAAAGGGGAAGGGTAGTTATAAGCTTTAATTTAAACCTAAATAAAAAAAGATTAAAGTTTAATACCTTAAAGGGTAATATAAACTTTAAAAAAGGAGCAATTAATATAATTAAAGGGCTTTTAAACGGTATTTAACTATATATTAAGGTTAATAATAAAGATACCCCTTTAATATAACTATTATAGGAATAAAAAATTAAAGTAATTAAATTATTAAAGATTAAAGCTATTAAATAAGAAAATATAAAAAATAAAGTAATAATAAATAAAAAGATTATTAATACCTTCCTTTTATAATATAACTTAATATTAAATAATATTATTATTTATAATTAAAACTAGTATAATATTTTTATTATTTAAATTTCCTTAAAAGATACTTAAAAATATTATTTAAAGAAGAAAAAAATTAATATTTTAAAAGCTTTAAAACTTTTATATATCTTCCTTTTTAATATAATGAATAAAAAATATATATATTTTAAAAAATATTATAGCTTTAATATAAATAAAAAGTAAAAAAAAAGGTTATAAATATAGCTTATATAAATTAATAAAAAGTATAATAAAGGTTATAAAGCTTAAAAATAAATTAATATAGTTTAAAATAATAATAAAAAAAGGCTATTAAAAAGGAAAACTAATAATTATTTTTAAAAACCTATTAAACCTATTTAAACCTTACTTTTTTTATAAAAATAAATAAATAATAACCTAGAGGAAAGGAAATAAAATAATAATAAAGCTATAAGTTAAAGCTATTAATTTAACTTAAATATATTAAATATATAATAATTAAATAAGCTATATAATAAAGGTATATCTTAATATATAGTTTTTAAATTTAAACTTTAAAAACCTATATATATTTAAAAAAAAACCTAATTTATAAATAATAAATAAATAAAGGTATTTACCTTAAATATATAATTTACTTAAAATATAACCCATTTTAATAAATTATATTATAGCTTTAAAATAAAAAAAATAAATATAATAATAATATAAAAGGCCTTTTTTATAAAAAAAAAAGCTTTAAAATTAATAATAAACTTCCTTCTAATAAAAATAATAATAAATAAATCCTAATAAAGGGAAGGAATAATAATAATCTTTAATACCTTAATAATAATATAGGTAAATAAAGATTAAAAAATATAATATATAAATAAAAATAAAAAAATTATAATAAATAACTTAAAGTATAAAAAAATTAATAAACCTATAACTATAATAAATATATATATATTAGCTTAATTAAAAAATAAAATATTAACGCATCTCCCACTTGACCTGGCCACCCAATTGACTTGACCACCCCCCCAGCCCATACAAAAAACGTCGGTGCACTAATCACGTGATAATTTAATAACTCTACGAATATTAGTCGTATAAAATAATAAAATACACCATTGGATTCGTAATAAAAAGAGCTATTTAATGGTACCCTCCATCAACCCATACGACTTATATTCGTGGAGTTATCAAGCAATACGCTAAAGTAAGCGCTAAAATAACCCTTGCCTAGCGCTCTTTTAGCGTATTGCTTAATATCTCGCTCAATAAATTTTATAAAAAATAGTAAAAAACACCGCTGGATTCCTTATTAAATAACGGATCTAATAGTATTAATTATTTTATTGTGGGCCCAATATTGGTCAAGTTATTATAGATTGAAACATTGGATTTTTATATAGGTTATTAGAGTGGCCAGGTCAATTGGGTGGCCAGGTCAAGTGGGAGATGCGTTATAGTTAAATATTATAAATTATTACTTTTTAATATACTCTTTAATATATTTATATAATATAATAGGCAATAATTAAAATATAGTAATAATATTATATAATAAAAGAAATGGATAAAGGAATATATTTAAATAAATAATAATAATAATTAAATTCATTACTTAACTTTTAAAATATAAAAAAGAAATAATAAATATATAAAAATATAACTACTTATACTTTAAAGCTTACTCCTTTTATAAAAAGAATAATAAGGGCGTTATAAAGAGAGTATTATAAATAAACTACCTATATATAAGGAAAGATTAGGTAAAATGGAGTATAGATTAAGATATAATATCCCTTAAATTATTTATAAACTATAAAGTAATAATAATTAACCTAACCTTTTTAAAATACTTTAAAAAAGGAATAAAAAGGTTTAAATTAAAAATTAACCTTTTAAAAAAAAAAAGATAATAAATATATATTAGGACCAATTAAACTAAATAAAGAATGTTTTAAATATTAACTTTAAAAATAGTTACTTTAAAAACCTAATAAAGGAATAAATAGCATATAAAAAGGATATAATAAAAGTAATAAAAAAATATTTAAAGGTAAAAAATAAAATAAAATATAAAAAAAGGATTTTATTAAATATAAAAAGATATAACTTAAAAGAAGTAAAATAAAAAAACTTAAATAAATTCCTTAAAAGGAAAATTAAAGTAATAAAAATAAAAAAAGATTTATTTTAAAAATTTAAAAATAAAACCTATACTTTAAATATAATAATTAAATATTATATATTAAACAAAAGCCCTATTAAATAATTTTATATAAAAAATAAAATAAATATAAAAATAGAAATAAAAGCATTAAAAAAGAATAAAAATAAAAAGCTAAAAATAAATTTAAAAAGAATTATAAAAGTTATAAAAAACTATTATATTAAATTATATTATAAAAAATAATTAAAAGTTATAAAGAAATAATAAACTTTTAAAGCTATTAAAAGAAAAATTAATAAAATAAAGAGCTAAAAGATTATATAAGTAATTTAAAGGAAGGAAGTTTAAAAGGTTATCTGGAAAACTATAATAGAAAAGTTACCGAAGCTAATTAAACTATTAATTAAACTATATAAAGCCCTTTTAAAATGTAAAAAGTATATAAAAGAATTCCTATTTTTAAACTTTTTAATAGTATTATACAATTTAATTTTTTAAATAAATATAATATTAAAAAACTAAATAAAGAGCATTTTAATTATTTTATAAAAAGAAAAAGAAAATTAAATAAATATAAAGAATTATAAACTATTAATATTAATATAATATTTAATAAAAGCCTTAATAATAATATTAAATATATATTAATTAATATTTTTATTAAAAAAAATAATAAATAATAATATAAAACTTATATAATTAATAATTAAAAAGTATAAAGGATTAAAATTTAACTATACTTTTTTAATATTATTTTTAAATTAAAAAAAAGTATATAATAAAGTAAGCTATAAATACTTATAAAGTATATTAAAAAGGATAAATATCCTTATTAAATTTATAAAATAGGTTAAAATATTATATAAAGGTGTTAGAATAAAACCCTTTATTAATAAATACCTAGGAAAAACTATAAAAGTTAAATCTAAAGTTAAATAAAAAGATCCTTTAAGTTACCCCCTATTTATAATTATAATAAAAGGTTTAATAAGCTTTATAATTAAAAATAGAATTATTAAGGAAATATATATTAAAAATAATAAAGTTAAACTTATAATATATATAAACGATATTTAAATTAACCTATAAATATAAAAAGACCTAAATTAAGTTAAACAATTCTTAAACATTTATTATAAAGCTAATAGGGCTAAAATAAATTGGAATAAGTTCTATATTTTAATAATTATAAAGCAGCTATTATATATAATAAACTTAAATATATAAAAAGTAATATTAAATAACTTATATTAATACTTAAGCATATTAATAGGTATAAATATAAAGGATTAATTAAAAAAGTTTTAAATAAATATAATAAAAAGCTTTTTAAATATAGCAGTAAAATAGCTTAATTATTACCTTTTATTTAAAGGTAAAACAATAATAACTAATACCTTAATAATATTACTATTAAAATATATAATAAAATTTTTAAAAATGCTTATAATAGTTAAAAAATAATTAAAAAAGGAATATTTTAAATTAATATAGGATAATAAGGTTAAAAAGGACTTAAAAATAGCAAATCTATATATATATATAAAGAAGAAAAATAATAAAATTAAATATTAAAATATAAAAACTATTATTAAAGCTTTTATAATATTTATAGCTTTAAAAGTATAAAAAAAACTTATATTATTATAAATAATCCTATTAATTAAACAATTAGTTAAATCTTTAAAGGTATAAATATTATAAAAAGATATAATTATTAACCTTTAAATATAATAGCTAAATTAAAAAAATAAATTATTAAATATAATTATATAAATTTAAAAGGTATAAATAAACTATATAAATTATTATATAAATAATTAAATATATTTAAAGGAATTAAAAATATTAAATAAAATATTAAACATTCCTTTATATTATTATTTAAAATTAAAAATAATAGTTAATTAAAGCTTAAAACTATAAAATAATAAAATATAATCCTAATTTAAAAATAAAGGAATAATTTAAATTAAAAATATATAAAATTTAAATATAAAAACCCTTAAAATATTTATAAAAATATTAAATACTTTAAAATATAAAATAAAAAGGTTAATAGAATTATTTATAAAATAACTTTTAAAAGATTAAATATAAATATTATAAAACATTATATAACGAATATAAATAAATTAAAAGGAAAGTAAAATAAGCCCTAAATAAATATAATACTATTTAATAATAATATAAATAAAAAAAGGAAATAAAAAAATCACCTAATAGGGTTTTAAAAGATTATATATTAAAATATTATAAAAAAAATTAAAAAGTATAAATTTTAATAAAAAAATAATTAAAATAAGTAAAGTAATCTTTAAAATTATAGGTATAAAATTTATATTAAAAAAAATATAGAAAAAAGCTAAAAAGAACTTTTATAAATATAAAATAATTAATTTAATATAAAGATTATTATATAAAATAATAAAAATAGGATTATAATTAACCTAAATACCTAATATAATATAAAAATACTTAATTAATAAATAAAATATAATTAAATAATATATTTAAATAAAATATATAATAATATAATATATTTAAAATAAAATAAAAGATATTTAAAATTACTTATAAAAAATAATAATAATAATAAACCTATATTTAATTAAAGGTAAATTAGGTAAACTATTTAAATTAAATAATAAAGCTAAACTATAAGTAATATTATTAATAAGCTTATATATTAATTTATTATATAAAAGATAAATATTAATAATATATAGTTTAATATAAAACTTATAAAAAGTATACTTATTATATTCCTTTTAAAAAATATATAAATATTAAGAAATATAATAAATAATTTAATTTTATAAAAATATAATAAAGGGAATAATTATAAAGGATAAAGTAATATTAATAAATAAAATATATAAGTTTAATATAATAAACCTTAAAATATATAAAAAAATTTAAGGATAAAAAGTATAAAATATAAAATTAATATAAGGATTATAATATATAATTAAACTATTAATTAAAGCTTTATTTAAATAAATAAAGCATAAAAAATTAATATAGGAAAAGAAAAAGAAAAAACTATACTATTTAATAAAAAGGAGGTAAAGGAAAAGAAATAAATAGGAAGTAATAAAGCTAGCCTTAAAATAATAATATAAAAAACCAAAAGTAACCATTATAATAAAATGCCTTTTTTAAAAAATATACCTTTTATTTATTTAATATTATTATAAAATAGCCCATTTTCTTTATCCTTAATTATCCTTTATATACTATTTTAAATTAAAGGCCTTAATTAAAAACCCTTAAAAATAAAATGGACAACATAGCCCTTAAACTTTTACCGAACTTTTTACCCCTACTATATAAAAAATACAGACCTACCCATATATTAAGCCCCTTTAAGAATAACTAGGCCTAAAGCCCTAAAGAACTAAATAATAAATAATTAAACAAAAATGAAAACTATAATATAAGCATAAATAAAAACACCTTAAATAATAAAAATAAAGGAAAAAAGGATAATAAAAATCTAATTATAATAAATAATAAGGAAATGGAAAATTTAATAAAAATAAACAACCTAATAAATAATAAGCTTATTAATAATGGATAAAAAGATATATAAAAGGGCAAAATATTAAAAATCCCCTTAAAACTAATCCTAAAGATTAAAATAATAAAAGAATAAATATTTTAAATAAATATAAATAACTATATATAAAAATATTTAATATAAAAGTAAAAGGACCTATATAATAATAAATATATAAACTTAAAATATAAAGAATTATATATAAAAACCTTAAATAAATAAAAGGAAATTATATATAATAACCTTATAAAAAAACATTAAATAAATAAAGCTATAATTAAATATAAAGCAATAAGTAAAATATTTTTATAAATAAAAATATAAAAACTTATAAAACTAATTATAATAATCCATTTTTAATTATCTTTTAAAAAGGTTTTTAAATAATATATATTATTTAAACATTTATTAAATTAAATAATAATTTAATAAATATATAAATATAAGGTTAAATAACTTTTAAAAAGATTAACCTTTATATTAAAAAAATAAATAATAACGGTAATTATAATTAAATAAATAAGGTAAATAATAATAAATATTAATATATATATTAACTTTTATTACTTATATATTAAAGATTAAAAAAAACTATTTAAAAGAATAATTAAATAATTATTAATTAAATTAATTATAAAAGTAGCCTTAATAATAAACTATAAAAAGTTAAAATTATAATAAATTAATTAATATAAAAGGAAATTTAAAAAATTATATAAAAGGAATAAAGCTAATATATAAAAGGTTGGATTAATAAATTAAAAAGATATAAGAATATAATAATATAAAACATTAATAAGGTAATAAAAATAAAAAAAAATATAAATAAAATAAATAAGTAATAACTTAAAATAAAAAAAATAAAGGATATAATAAATTAAAGCATCTTAATACTATAAAAAGGTATATTAAAAGTATTACTATAATCTTATAATAAATAGCAGACTTAGGTAGACCTAACCCTAAACCCGGGTAACTATAACCATTATAACGTAAGTTCGAACCCTACCTTCTCTTGGGCGTAAAAGGTGCAGCTACAGTCAGTCATACATTAATAGTTGAGTCCATAATAATAAAACTAAAGTATTCGAGAAATCATCAAGTAACGCGACATAGGCAAAGTCGTATCTACTTCGGCCGGTCTGGAAATCAGCATCACGAGTCATATACCTAAAATGTTAGAGTCCTTGCTTATCCTACTGCTAGCTACATGCTGAATATACCAGCCCTCAAATCAAATTCATCAGATATCTGCAATACGAGGGTCGTGCGGCTAGATTGCACATACAATACAAACGTACAAGTTTTCAGCGCATGCGACATGGGAACATTTAAATATATCCCTTTGTGATTCGTCTAAGTGCCGGTAGCCTACCCAGTCAACAACTAGCGAGGTAGCTTGAAGTACAGTCCTAAATTTTGCTAGTGAGTAGGTAGCGCGTCGAACTCGGCTGGATAGGGACGCTAGACCATACCCGGAAGAAGATGGTTTCAACGACAGACTTACTACCTATCTTCTAGACCTGATAGTGTTTAACGCTATAGGGCCTATTTAACTAGGCCGAGCTTCTGTAAGGGTCGCTATTTTATATATATAGGCTTTAGATATTAATTTTTACGTTTTTAATATAGGTAAGTTATAACTTTGTGTTTACTTTATTTAGGACTTTTATACTTTATATGTTTAAATATAACTGTTTTGAAGACCGTTTCTCTTTCACGGGCAGCTCCGCAGTCACCTGACTGATAACTGGCTGAGCCGAGCCTGAGAAAAAACGGCATGTGCGCTAAGCCTAGTTCGCTGCATACTTGGCATTTGGATACATCATGTACCTTGCCATGTGTTGCGGTATGCTCTCACTACCTGATAGACCATCGCAGGTACTTTCAAGTTTCGGCAGTGTACCCCAAACTGTTGCATCACTCTCCCCCCATCAGTCATCGGGCCCCCCCCACTTCCCCTTCCCCACCACATCGTCAATGTAACTCCAGCTCGACACATCTGTTCAAGAACCCTTAGGTCTGCTTTCGTCCAACCACAGCCCTCGATCAACACACGTCCCTCACACAGCGACACCTACAGGATCAAAACCTATAGCATCATTCCCTATCCACGGCCAACCTGCCTGTCCATCCCCTCCCTCTCGACTCCATGACTGACTCCGTGCTTGACTCCATCGTCGGGCCTGTCTACTCTTCCCGCCACTAGTCACGCAACCTCTTCCCTCGAACCTCTCGTGCTGTGCGCCTGTTAGTTGATCACATGTTGCAACCACAGCTGCCTGCTCTCTGGTCTGCTTCATAATTCGCCCGCCCTACCTGCTACGGTAAACCGATCGTTAAACCGATCACCGCCCGCCGCAGACGAGTCCCCTTTTGGACTACCTACTTTAGGGTTCTCAGTCAAAAAGTATCCAGAGAAACTGTCGGATAAAAAAGAGAGATTGGCCCTTTCGACTAACCTAACGCTTTATCCTTGAAGGTAACCTACCTATTATCTTTCATCTATTTCTTTCTTTCATCCTTCCGCTGTGTCGGTAGCTTTCGAGTCCTCTGGCCACTCTGATCGCTAACATGCACACAATTATCCACAGAGTAGCCGAAGCATTACGGCGAATTGCTTTTCGCAACGATATTCAGCACTACCCTATACATACCTTTGCCGAGATGGCTGTTTCTAGTCACCCAGCTTCAATACCACCCGGCAAATCGGACGGCACTCAGACCGACGATGAAGCTCCTCTTACGCCAGATGACACCACTGGCCAGTCGCCGACATCCTCACCCGCTCAGCACGCTGTCTGCGACACGCCTACGCTCGGTGATGCATCCAGGCACTCCCCGCCGTTATCGCGTTCCCACTCTTTCTCTGGTAGTAGTAGCTCGTACCACGAGGATTGGGACTCATTTCCTCCACTGGATCGTCTCACTGTGCTTGACCTCCTCGATAACTTTGCTCTGACGCAACAGCTGGAGAAGTTACAGAGGGGCATCTCTGCGCAGACGGAGAAAGTCCGAAAGTCGCGGGCTGCTCTGAAGTCCAAGGGCCAGGTGGCTCGGGAGCGCATGGTGGAGGAATGGCGACGACGGGTGCCCTCGGCTGACGAACAGCTTGAAAGGTATAGGAAACGTATGAAAGTGAGCGTCGAGAAGCTTGGCAGGCAGTGGAACGACACCAAGGTCATTACCCTTCGTGAAAAAGTGTCTTTCATCTGTGGCGTCATGAACATCTTCATCAGCGGCTACCTGATCGGCGCTTATCCCGAATGGTTCCACATATGGTACTCGATCCAATTTCTCTATTTCATGCCCATTCGATACTACACCTACCATCGGCGTGGCTACCACTACTTCCTAGCTGACCTATGTTATTTTGTCAACTTCCTGCTGTTCGCAAGTCTCTGGCTCTTCCCCTCCTCTAAGCGCCTTTTCATCGCTGCGTATTGTCTTGCATTTGGCAACAATGCTGTCGCTATTATCATGTGGCGTAATTCGCTAGTGTTCCACGACTTTGACAAGGTCACGTCCTTGTTCATTCATATCATGCCGTGCGCAACGCTCCATTGCATCGTCCACCTAATTTCATCCGAAGAGCAGCGTCATCGCTTTCCTGCGCTGTGGACAGTCAAAACGTCGCCGCCGGGCTCCCCCACAGCTTACAGCAACGTCATCTCCATGATCCTATGGTCTACCATACCTTACGCCGTCTGGCAGCTAAGCTATTACGTCTTCATTACCGTCCGCCGCCGCGAGAAGATCGCGGCCGGTCGACCTACCTCTTTCACGTGGCTACGGCGCTCATACTCCAAGGTGTGGATCGGGAAAATCGTGCTTTCGCTGCCCGAGGGTCTGCAGGAGCCTGCGTTTATGATGATTCAGTATCTGTACGCAGTTCTCACTATGCTACCGTGTTCGTTGTGGTTCTACAGCCGATGGGCGTCTGCCGGCTTCCTTATGGTTGTCTTCACGTGGAGTATTTACAATGGCTCAACCTACTATATCGATGTTTTTGGGAAGCGATTCCAGAAAGAGCTCGAGGCGATGAAGGCCGAGGTCGCAAAATGGCAATCCAGCCCCGACCTCATGCTTCACTCACCAGTCTTGACGCCAACAGGAGGGCTCGAAGATGAGTCAAAACAAATTGCTGGTAATGCTCCTTTGCATAGTGGGAGCGTGGATAAGCCTCTCCGTGTTGAGGACCCGGCGAGTGGCAGACGCCTGTCCGTAGATCAGATTCCACTGTTAAACGACGAGCAATCAGCCGACATCCCGAAACATTCCAAGACAACAGCTACGACTACCGGGGTAGATGGTGGCCAGGATGTAGCGCGTGAACGAAGAGCAGGTAATAGCATGTAGTCAACCATCTACATCTCTTTCTGAACAAGAAAAAGGAAGGCTTTGTCTAACAAATATCGCGAAGATAATAGCCTTACCATGTCTACATTTCCCTAAAAGGAAATAGACGCGGCTCTAAACCACAGCGTTTGACAGCTCCGTGCTGGCTTGGCATCAGATGGTTTGTGATGGATCCAATCTTTACCCTCTGAAATTGAAGGGACAATGAATGGATTTCAAATTTTGGTTCGGTTTGGTTTTGGTGGTGATGTCCTGGGTCTGGACAAATCTTCGATACCCCTTGTCGTCTTTTCTCTCTCCTTATTATATGCCTAGTTTTCCCAATTCCAACAAACAGTCGATTATAGAACAATAGCACAGCACGGCGTCTCGGATACGCCACTTGGCTTCTTTTATTTCTCCATGTAAGACGTTTCTGTTTGTTTTCAGCAAAGCGAGCTTGTGAGGCGGAGAGCGCTGCTATTCGATTCTACAGAAGGGTCATATCAATAGTTGTATTAGTGTCTAATTGTGTGAAGTGAAGGGTTCTATAGAAATGAATTATTAATACTTGAAAAGCGCAAGTACCATCTGTTTATATATGAACGGCGCATTACATGCCTTTTACTCGTCGTGAACGTAAATCAAAAGTATATATTATTAATTGTCAAGTTATATGCCCCATGGCAATACGTTCACTTGATTACTAACTTGATTGATATCTTGCATCATGAAAACCAAATCTTTCTGATTTACTTGCAGAAAGCTCATTAATTACATACGCGTAAATAGGGGTCCATCTTCAACCCCCGCGATACGTAAAGTCGTCGTCCGTCCCACGCAGTAGTAGATATGGATGTACATGTATGTATGTATGTATGTTTCGCGCGGTGAAAACTCATCGCAAACATATCCGATCCTTGACTGCCAGCAGGTATGCCGTATGATTTTCCCGCTTTCGCCGTAAGATCGTGGCACCTCTTGTCACGTTCCACGCGAGTATTTTTTTTTTCCGAGATAAGCCATGCTCTACAGTTTCAACAAAACCATTGGTATCTATAGCAGACGCAAACAGAATACGCCCCTACGCCTTTTGTACAAGGTATCTAAGACCTGTGTTACCGCAGAAAACGCCCCGCCAATGCAACCAGCCGTATGGGTATACCGTCCACAGATATCGTTAAGGTTCGTGATCTTCAGGTTTTGGATTTTGCTGTTAAATAGGAAGAGTTGTCGTCAATATAAGATGGGCGGACTCAAATGTTGCCAAGCCTGAGCTGTGGAACCGTGAATTTGGGATCATCGAATGACGGCCCAGTCTGCCAAACGTCCACCGCCGCCATCACTTCCTTCCCTCTGGCCCGGGCGACGACCGAACACCGTCCAAAACCTTAATGTTTCGTCTCCAGCACCTGTGACAACAGTCCGGCCATCTGGACTCATGGCCAGGTACAACACTCGATATGTGTGGCCGGTGAGACTTACAACCTGAGTCATGGATGGGTATTTCCAAACAACGATCTGATTCTGGCTATAACCGTGTGTTGACACAATCTCATTTGAGTTCTTGGACCATGAGATGTTACACACTTGACTCCCGGTATCAACCTCGTTGATGACAGATCCTCTCACAGTGTCGTGGAAAATGATTCTGCGGTCAGCTGTTCCGCCACCTGAGGCGAGCAGACCGCGTTGGTGTGGTGACCAGGCGATGGCCTTGACTGCGGCGGTGTGGTCCGAAAACTTCCAAGTCGGCGTTTCTGAAAGCTTGTCCCAAACCATGAGCTTATTGTCATTGCCTCCACTGGCGAGTTGCCCGTCTTCGCTGTTCCACTTGAGGCCGCAAACCTCCTGTTTGTGGCCTACTAATTTTCGCATCCACTGATCTGGGGCTCTGACATCGCGATGGTAAATAAGTCGGTCTCGTGACCCAGACGTTAAGATGTGGGTGTTCCATGCTAATGAGCCTACGCGAGCTGTATGGCCTGTCATTGTTCTCAGCCGTCTCGTCTTTTCGGCATCCCAAATCTGAACCATTCCTTTCCCAGTACCAATGGCGATATGCGTGCCTTTTTGTATCCAAGATACGCTGGTGACGATATCATCTTCGAGTGTGCATAGCTTATTAACACGACTCGATTGCGCGTTCCACATGTATACACTTGATCCCAGGCCAACACCTAGGACATTGGCGCTTCCCCAGTCGACCAAATTTAGATAGAAGTCATCTGCAAGCTCGGGTGCATCAAGAACTTTGAACGGAACTTTGCTGACGGCTCGAGGTTGTCGCCGAGGACTCAAGAGCATTTGTTGACTGGAATAGCGAACAGGTGATAAACTATAGAGATCTGATGTTGTATCGAGGTTTGGTCCATGTCTACTCTGTGGAGTTCTAGAGGGTGTGGGATGACCGGCTGCGTGATAACGCGTGCCATATGTGAAGAGGTTTTTATTAGGAGTGGATGGCGTGATGGTGGAAGGAAGGGTAGGGGCTGCATTGTTTGGTGGGGTATGTGACCTCGTGGGATCATGAACGCGGGTTGAATAGGACCCAAGGAAGTTAGCATTAGGTGACAGGGTTGGAGTGACCTGTGGTACTGTGTTTTCAAACATTTCAGACCTTAAGAGATTTGTATATCTGTCGTTGGCCTCCTCAGCTACCTATGGTCAGCGCCAGTCATAGTGCAGGAAAACGTTCAACCTTACTTTTCTGAAAGTGAAGCTCACCGTGTGGCGTAGGCTTCTTGCGCGATGGGCTGGCAGGAGAACCTTCCAGAAGAGAATAGCTAGCTGAGAGGTCTTGCCCAGACCGAGACGGTATAAATCTACAAAAAAGGGTCAGTAAATCATCGAAGCACCACAAAACAGCAACGGGAATCTGGGGAGACAATGAGCATAAAGAAGTGCACGAAGACTAACCTATCGACATTTCGATCAGGCTGGTCAAGCCGTCGCTTCTTCCGGCCAGGGCTCGCAGCCGGAGCGCTGTCCCGTCTGCTGTCGGCAGACAGCTCTCTTGAAAGCGCTCGAGAAAGATACTCTGGGTCGAAGGCGCCAGTGCTCGCCCTCACCGAAGAACGCCCACTACGACGGCCGCCTTTCGAACTGGTGTTTTCCAACGTTTGGCGTGCCTGTAGGCGGTGGCGGTCGACTGGCGGGGGCGTTGATCTCCTCGAGGGACTGCGCGCGAGAGGACTGTTGCTATCGGCTGCGGGTCGCTTCAACGGCAGCGGCAGCGGTGCAGGTGCAGATTGTGGCGCTAACGTCATGATTGAGAATTGCGACTGTCTGGCAGACACGTCTATCTGTGTATGGAAGAAAGGCTGAGTAGGGGAGGGAAAGTGTGAGGTGACTAGTAGATACGACGCCGCAAACGGCTGATCTACTTGTCGTCGAAGCTCGCAAGGGGAAGCAGTCTCTCTCTATCGCATACCCTGCAGCGGTCGAGCTGGCAAACCGAAGGTTGCGCGATGAGGACTAAATGATTCGGCCGTGGAGTTCTGGAAGAGCCAAAGCAACAGTAGCAGGTGGTAAGAGGCAGCTCGTGTGGCGGTAGTCAGGGCCTGTTGTCGGGGTCTACGACTGCAATCGGCAATGGTTCTAGAAGATGGTAGACAAAGAGAAGCGAATTAGCTCCAGACGACGGCGGCGACGACGATGACGTGGTTGTTGTTAATGTTGATCTGATTGACACTGCCGTGATAATGGTGGTAGTAGTGGCGGTGGTGGTGGTGGTGGTTGTGATTGTTGTTGTCGTGAGTATGGCGGTTGTTGTTTTTGGTTTGTTGTTGTTGTTGGAGTTGTTGGAGTGGGAAGCGGGAGTGAACGATGGTGGTTAGTGCGGCGGAGGCGAGAGGTTAGGTAGGTAGTGAGAGCAGTGGGCGAGTGACAGGTGGTAGCGGCAGAGATTAGATGAGGTTGGAAGGGCGGCGATGGCGGCTGGACGTGGGAGACTTGTTCTGATTGGGGGGATTGGGGGGATTGGGGGGGGGGGGGGGGGGGGATGAACCAGAGTGGGCCCTAAGCTCTGGGCTCTGGGCTCTTTTGGGGGGGTTTGTTGCTGTCTCTATCCCTGGACCAGACTGGACGTGGACCCTGACGCATACACCCCGACGCCCTGACGCGTTGCTGCTAGTGGAGGGAATAGTGGAGGTGCTTAGTCCAAACATTAGGTACCTTAAGGTTCCAAATTCACGACATTGAATGTCCGATATAGATAATTGATTACATACATACAATATTGAATGTGTAAATGCAGTTGTGAGTATGGGGTAATTCCATGATAAATACAAATGCTAGAAAACAACAGAACACTCTGTTTTACGAGCAGTGTTTTTTTACCATTGTAGATAACCCAAGTGACGGCAGGTCATGTCTGTTGTCGTGACATCTGCAGGTACATTCTAAACGCGATCCAAACACCAGCCCAACCTTACATCGTCCTAGGTACCTACCTCTACAATGGACACTCCTAACAGTACGTTCATCAGGTGAAAAAGCCTTGGTCTTTGGTGCTTTACTTGAGCGAAAAGTGTTCACATAAGTATGGCCTTGATCGCTCGTCCACGCGATACAATACTTATTGCTACACTGTGAAAGTTATTACCATCATCATCATTCTTGGACTACCTACACTACGTAGTACTAGTACACTACCTACTTACATGGCTCCGTGTTTCCCGGCGGCTGGGCACCCGTTTTGAAACATGTTTCCCTCAAGAATGAAATCAACTCACGACACTCAAAACAATAGTATTATGTTTGTCCCATTACCGTGTTGTTGTTTCTACCAACCTTGGAAGTCTGTATAACAAGTCTGTACCAAGGTAGTTTCTTGGGAAGTTGGGTAGTTCCTCGAGGTGGCCTCACATCGCCCAAGTGGGCACCGTGGTCTTGTCTAACGTGACATGGCGAGAACAGCTAGCAACAACAATAACAAAACAATAACACACTGACGTTCTGGCGTTCGACAGCCTATGAGCGCTGCGAGCCTGCGAGTCTACAGCACTGTAAGGGAGGGACTGGCTTCCGCGGGCCGCTGGCTGCGTGGCCGTGAATTCGGCCCCAATTCGCGCACCCCGGGGCCTGGCCTGCAAGGCAGGATCAAAACAGACACAAGCCATTGTCGACGACGCTACCTAGGTAGGTACTATAGAAGGGCGAAAGGGGGAGCGGCAACGGGAACGGCAACGGAAATGGGAATAGAAATGGGAATGGGGTAAGGGTCTAGGTAGGAAAACAATACCTACCTACCTACCTACCTCGCCTACCTGCTTACCTACTACTGCTGTTACTGCTAGGTACTACTACTATAAATGCAAACGCGACACTCTCGTGCAACCGACAGACAGACAGACCGTTGAGAGACGCACTCGTGCGGGTCGATCAGAGACAGTCCAGTCTTACCGTACTCTTGCTCGCCTTTTCTCGGTACCGCACAACCCTGTCGCCTCCATCGGTGAGCCACCTGTGTATGGTCTTGGGTTCCTCTGTCAGACTCTGTCCAGCCCTGTCTGTCTTGTTGTGTCTTGGTCTGTCTTGGGTACCTGCGCGTGCTGTCGGGTTGTTTATTTTCCTACCCCGATTTTGACAGAGACGCGCCAGGCAATTCTCCGACTGGCTGCTGCGTCCCTGCGAAGAAGCGGTCGGCGTTTGGGTCGTTCACCAGGCCTCGACATGATAGGCCAGGACACTTCGGTGCGCGTCAGTCGCTCTTGGCGCAACCTAACGAGAACGTGGGTCACAGGCACCATCACCATTTGCAATTCCTGGTTCACCCTCCCGCCTGCTTCCGAACTACGGACCTACTTACACTGGTTGACACCATTCAGTGCATACTTACTTACATTGGCCCCCATCAGATCTCTGTGACCTGCTGGGGCGCTTCCAGATGCAAGAAGCTGCTAGATCACTCGCAGGAGTCTTAGCACACATATACGATGACAGTTGGTACTATCCAGGACTCCCTTGTGAGCTTTCTCATCCCTCCAGCTTGGTCGTCTACGCACGTAGTTTACACTGCACAGATGAGCAGGGAGTTTCATCTCTGCCGCCCATGCCGGTACATCGTATAGACCTCCAGATCAGCTGCAAGCTACCAGCAGTGTGAACCCTGAACTAGGTAGACGTATTCATGCACGCAAGAGTCCATTCGACTGCCTAACCTACCCTCCTAAGGACATCCCTGGTAAGCCTCAATAACTCTTAATATCTACTCCCCAAGCCCGAGCTTCATGTAGACAAGATTATTGCCAGTTGACTTCGATGTCTGTTTGTAAAGACTTTGTTCCTCTTTCTTGTAGCGAAGCTTAAGTCATCTTAGGCCCAACAGAATTCCCGATCTGGCGACTTATACTCCGTATGTGCGAACAAAATCTTAAGTGAGTATAGGTAGAATGCATGTCTCATCTGCTTTAATAATACAGCAGATCGCGAGATATTTCCTAACAAGGCCGACACTGCTTCCGAACGTTCGGTCCGAATTAAGCAGTGCAATTTCCATCAATGTCACGGGAGAAGCCAGTAATTGTACGGGTCTAAGAACCTACCCAGAAGCGCCCTCATAAGTGTTCTCGTATTATCAAAAACCTTAACACCGCTTACGCAATCCTTCAGCGCATTACGACTTGAAATTTACCTACAAGACTCGATCCACATAGGATCAGGCATACAAGTTTTCTTCTTGTTTAAGCCTTGCTGCTTAGTCAATTCTTCTGCATATGATATGCAGCATCATCTTGACCGAGAGGAAATTTTTGGGAGAAATCATGGCCGTTGGTCAAGGCATATCATTTGTAACATACCCTTGGCCACGGATGAGCTACCAGGCTGGCTTGATAGTTTGTAAACCACGTAGCTGTACTCGAACGCTCGGGTTCAACCATCTTGCAGAACGCCTAAACTAAATATCATTATGCAAACCTCCTAATAGCTCGTCTGACAATCGGCGATACGATAGCATCAATTGACCCCAGTCGTCTTTCGTATTGCTATTTCCCCTCTCTTCCGTGGGCCGCTTCAAGAGTTGTACCAATTTCGGGCTACGAAGAATACTCCTTTCAGTCAATTCAATTCGGGGACAGGAAAAGTAGACGGCTGAATAGCAGTAAGTCTTGGAAATACAACCACTGGTCGGCAAAGAAGAGACGACGCAAGCAACTGCTTACCAATGCACACAGTGACTGGGAAGAACAACGTGGAAGATGCTGTACCAAAGGTATCGGATTTGCTTCGGCTAGAGCAGAAACGTCACTCAGTAGTTCAAAGCAGTCCGGGGACACTTGGCCTGGTATGTAAGTCTACTACAGTAACCTCTAGTCAAGAAGACGGAGGGAAAGCCAAGGTTCCCATCTTGGGCCTCGTTCATGCAACGAAGTCGAGAAGTCTTTCACAGCCGCCTTCAATCGAAGATGGCCCACAGAGAAGGTGTGTGGCAAAACTCCGATTTCATAGCTTATGATATCTAACGTGGTTAGGCATAGTTGTTATGAAAATCATAAAGAGACCTCTTCGGTGGCAGCTCGATGGGTAAGTTGTCAGGCGGGCTTCGTGGGCACCCTAGATGAGGCCGTGTCATCGCCCAGAACCCAGCCGACTCGATCGACACGTTCGCTGGCGAACTCCGCTGCTTCAATCGGGACGACACCTAGCGATCACCTACCTGCACTTCAGAGTTTGAGCTCAACGGACAATGATGGGCTTAAGCCACTAGGTACAGAAGAAATCGACCCAACATGTTTTGATCTAGTAGCACCACCGGAAGCGCCTCGACATCAGTCCTCCATTGAAACTAGTTCAGAGCTGCTCATGTCCGCTGAACATCTAAAGATCATCTTCGAAGATCCAAAGCAAATGCAGAAATTCACCCAGTTTCTCTACACTCGGAAACCAGAATCGGTTCCACTCCTAAACCATTACTTGAACTTGGTTAAAGCGTTAAAGGCAATTGATTATTCTAATGCCATCATAAGAGAGTTGGCTCCAATCAACAGAGCGCCGTCGATCGAGCTGCCCCTCATCAAAACCATCAGCAAGTTGTTGATGGGTAAAGCCAATGAAACGTTTATGGTTCTTGTACAAGAGGAGCTACCCGCTTATGTTACTCATGTATGGGCTCGGATTGTGAAGTCGACGATTAAACAGCGAGTCAAAAGCACTTTGCCACCTTTATTACTCGAGCTATCGGAGGGACTTGCTGAGGTTTTTTGCTTGACAGATCCATCCAGGGACGACCATCCGATAATATTTGCCAGCGAAGGTACTATTACCACCATTCATTTGGCCCTGGCAACGCTAACACATGGTACCAGCGTTTCATAAGGCTACTCAGTATGGGAAAAGGTTTTCTCTAGGCCGTAATTGCCGATTTCGGTACGTATCAAAACCTGTTGTACCGATTGTGAGACCCGGTGTCAGGAGAAAGATCTATGGTTTTCCAAAGCTGACTGTTGCCACAGTATGTTAGCCCTTCATCCCAAGATATGTAGCCACTGTGGCCTGGACAATCCTGCAAGCTATGTAGTAAGGAGCTAGACTGATGCTTTTTGGTATGACAGTTCAAGGCCCTAAGACGAATCGCTGTAGTGTCCTGAGGCTGAAGGAGGCACTTGCTATAGGCAAAGAACACTGCGAAACCATGTTGAATTACAGGCGTGATGGATCAGCATTCATGAACTTACTTATGATTGCACCCCTCTACGATAACCGTGGCAACATCCGCTACCATCTCGGAGCTCAAGTGGATGTCTCAGGGCTTCTCAAAGAATGTGCTGGTCTAGGATCATCAATATGGGAGCTCATAACACAGAGGCATGCCCAGTCCGACACTTACAGTGGCGATTGTCGTCAGGAAATTGAAGATTCGCGCGCGAGCAAAGACATTCTCGGTGATCTCGCTGAGATGTTCTCCCTCAGCGAATTGAAAATTGTTCAAGGATTAGGCGAAACGGGGCACGACAGGCACAGCGAAAAGACGAATAGTGTTGGCCAGTCCAGCTCAGGCACAGACAGCAAGTTACAAGTCTTTATCAAAGACGAGGCAATGGCCATCGAAGCGCCCATGGCCAACTCCATCTCATCATCTGGACTTACCCCGCTGACCAGTTCCTCACTTACGGAACGCTCCCAGGGCATGATCGAACACTACCTTCTCGTGCGCCCGTTTCCGAGCTTGAGCATCCTTTTCGTGAGCCCCTCGCTACGAGTCCCAGGGATTCTGCAAACACCCTTCATGTCGCGGATTGGAGGGGCGCAGAGCACACGAGATACCATAACGCAAGCCTTCAAGGACGGCAGCGGCGTCACGATCAAGGTGCGATGGCTCACACGTCCCCTCGCAGCCGGACGCAACGCAAATATCACCACCACCACTTTGAGCCCTGACCAGGGGCGGAGCCGCTGGGTACACACGACGCCTCTGTTTGGCGTCGATGGCGCCATCGGCGTGTGGAGTATGTTACCCCTAGAATTGTTTTCTTCCTACTCTAGATCCTCAGGAGGCCATCCTTGTTTGTTAGAGCTACAAGCATGTCTCAGGACATACAACTCCTAAAGCGTGTTCTTCTTTTACCTTGAAAGTAGTTTACTAACTCCAGCGAACCGTAGTGGTCATACTTGTAGACGGCGAGGAGAAGCAGAGGTTGCTGAGCGCTCCGCCTGTCGACCTATGCAATATGGAAAGACGACGGCCATTCGACGTCAACACCGGCACGGAGCATAGATCCACGTCCTGGGCGTCCGATGAAGTGCAGTTTGTGGATGCGGACGGCCTAATTGTGGAACAAGACGACCCTGAGGTCGCGCGCGTACATCGAGCCTGCGAAGTCAAACTGGGCGAGAATGGGCACGAGTCTTTTAATCTCAAGATAACGGAGTCACCATGAGCGCCATTCTTCCATATCCTGCACTACACACCTGAAACCCCCTCCTGAAATGAGTTAAATTCGAAAGGCCTAGAGCAACAAGGCTTATTCTGGCTTACATTCTAGATCCAGCGGGGATACTTTGACAAGACCTCCAAGGAAACAAATGGAAAAGAAACAATACTAGACAGTTTGGGGAATAAATATACGCATCACGTTTCAAAAAACGAAGAGTTAATTTTTGTTTCCCATTAGTCCTATGATAGATCAATTTGCTTTGCTTGAAACCTTGGTCGTGAGATTGTGGGCATGAAAATGGCGCGAGGTGAGGTGAGCGTTGTCAGGGGAGACCAATAACTAGGCAACCTGTGTTGAAAGACTCTCGCTATAACACACGGGATGCTTTTACGAGGAGAGTAGATGAGATATATCGTGTACACTTTAAATCAAACTATTGTTGTTCATATGAGAACTTTGATATACAGCGCCCGCCAAGCACTCCGTCCCGACATCGTTCTTCGTGACGTGGTACCTACAAGTTGTGCCATATCCAGCACAGTTCCCCCGGAAATATATCAGTTGACTGTAGGATAGGTTCGTATATTAGCTTCGTGACTACCAGCTATTGCTCGAACTATACCTGTCCGCCATAGAATGAATCGTCATCGACATCCGATCTAGAAGCTGGTTTCATGACTGATGCTGTGGACAGGCAAGGTCAGGCACTGGTGAGATCATCATGTCGCCCTCAAGGCATGAATATTAATATATAAGTGTCGTTCACGGTCGTCAAAATAACCCGCAATACCGTATTAAGATTGTAATAGAAGCTATCGAAAACCCACTGACATACTGGAAAGGTCACTCGTTGCGGGTGATTTCCTCGGGACAAGGGCACCCCTAGGCTTCTCTATGATCTAGTCCCAGCCTTGAGAATGATAATGCGCGATAATTTTTCATTGTCGCGTCGCTGTTCGTGGGCATTAGCAGATGCTTGGCCATATTACAACTGAGAGTCGTTGGAATTCGTGTTGGGACGACGGCTAGCCTGCTGGTAATCTCAAATTACATCCGCACTGGTATGATTTGTAAATTGCTTGGCCTACATGTTGTCGGATTTTCAGCCGGTACGAAGGGCCAGTCTCCACTGAAGCTGCAGAGACCTTTTTCTTGCTCGCGTTGAAGATGCCACGGTAATGACCTACATATCTCCAGTGTAGGACTTGACACACGCCGTATACGACGCCAACCGCTGTTGTTTCTTTGAAACGACTAAAGTTCCATCACTATGCAGCTTTCCTTCCGTCGAATGCAACGAGCAGATCTCGAGACGATCCTTGATCAATGCGAACATTGAATTCATTCTCCTTACGCTGGACCGCAATCCAGAGGCTTTCTAGGCATTCGTGGGAGCCCTTTGTCCTACCTGAAGATTATAGGAGTACTTCCTGCTGTAGATGTTCGATGATATCGCTAATGGTTCGCTCGTAGGTGGGTATGTAATAATGATACCTTAATTTCGCTATCGATCATCGAAACCGAGCTCTACGCTCTCGGGCTGAAGGCATACCATGGTAGCTTCCATGATTGATCATGATATTACGCTTAAATAACAATATGATAGAACGATGACATCCCTTTATATTACTTTTCTAACGAGGTGACTAAATATAACTAACTACTCAACCTCACAAAGAGTTAGTGGCTTGAAATGAGAACTTGTGATATCTTTTACTAGATTATACAGAAAAGTACATTCTGTATCTGTGTAATCAAAAGTTAATACGTTGATTTGTGAGCTATGATTATCTACTTGATATGTCCCAGTGAACTGAAAGGAGCTTTCTTGATCCTATGCTCATCGAATAACTGTCGCAGTGTGCAAAGTGCTCCGAGCAGCCCAATAATTATCAGATAACAAAGCCTGGAGTTACGAACTCGTATGTTCTGTCGCGCCTATTGTGAATTGATCACCGAGAGTGCTTAACGTGCAAGTGATATGTTGGTACTTTCGGAGGTATCAACTGCTTATTGGTATTGACACTCTGGTTTCACCCCATACAAGACGAAGTGCCGCCCAATCTCGCGACTTAACCAGGTCACAAGGCTCGATTCTAGTGGCGAGGTAAGTCTAGATCGTCACTCTGTTCACACACATCTATACCCCGATGCAGTCACTTGATGCCGATGTGTGATATCTGTGATTCGTGCTTATCTATCTGCATCCTTCGGCACCTCGACGCTAGTTCGTCCCATCACCACACCAACGAGCCGGTGAGATTCTAGATTCGCCGACCATCTTAAGTCAATCCTCGCCCTGAGTTGAGCTGCTTGGTCGGCTCTACGACGTAATAGGTTTTATACACGCTAGATCAACTACATATGGTAGATTTTACACATCCAGTGCCTAATTCGTGACAAGTGATAGTAGCTAACAGCACCTAGACCTTCGAGATCAATGTTCAACGCGTCATAATGGATCTTTTGCTACCCATTTCCAGAAAAGAAGAGAGATCGGCAGCGAAGTAGACGAGTCGTGGCTAGTCTCTCTCCCAACCTTAGCCCCAACTTCAGGAAAGGAGACGAGACTGCCTAAACGGAGGTCTCCAAGGGAAGATCCACAATGCAAGGCGTTGCAATGTGCATTCGCCAGGCTTGTCGCCGAAGCTCTCGACAGGCGCATAAGGAGGGCAGCATACCTAGGCGAGGGGGGAGGCGACACGTGGAGTTGTAGGTTAAGACGTTTGTCGGCGTTGAGGGCGCAGTGCAGCCACACACGCATACACGGCAAATGAAGCGAAGAATCACAAAAAGGGTCTCGCATCCCATGCAATCGGTCAAATCATATCGTGGTTATTCTTCCATGCCCATTTATTCCCCGTCCTATCGCTAACAAGGGGGATGTGGAGAGGAGAGGATTAGCGAACGAGGAAAATGCTGGTTGACCACGCGGTCATCGTCCAATATTTCCCTCGTGGCGCCGAAACAACCGCGAAAGCCTACGTACATTGCGGCGCTTACTTCCCTCATTGAGTCACCGGAAGCAAGACATTTGGATCACCTAGGTAGGTAGGTAGGTCGACAGCCAGCTAGCTCAAACTGAGTTGAGGCTATAGGACCTACATGTACGTATGTATGTACTCTATGTAAATGTGTCTCGCTTCTCTTCCCCATATTTATGGAGCAAGTGGAAGGAGTAGAAAACTACGGGAAGGATGAATAACCATCAAGAAGGATAGAAATGGGGTCATCTTTGGCGGAAATTTGTCAATGAGGGGAGAGACATGTTCTAGAAGAACGGAATTGCACCGCCGTGCCGTAGTCTATCTCCATATCCGCGGCGAGGCTCTCCGTCTCTCTTTTCTCTCGTTCGCTGGCCGATCATGACGAAGGAAGGAAGGTAGAGAGGTGGGAACTGGAAACGGTGAGGCGGTTTTCTCTCTGCACAGGTCTCCGATGCTACCGACTTACTCATTCACTTACACCCCCTACTTACACATGCAAACAAGGGTCCGGGAATAGCTACTTTTGTGGAGGGCCAGTAGGTGAGGTAGATAGGTAGGTAGGTATGTACATAGTAGGTAAGTAGGCTGTTCCAAGCCATCAGACGGGCATAGGGATCGTCCGGCGCGAATACCAACCCACTCACCGGTCTCAACATCTTACAGCGTCGCACCGAGACCCCGGAGATGATTCCGAAACCCAGAAACCCCCACAAGAGGATGTACCAAAAGTAAGGACAGAAAGGCTTATACCCTTGAATTGAAAAAAGTATGGGGATGATGTGAAAGAAAAGTCCCGGACAGTCTTACCGCGTATCCAAGATCTCGACATTCCAAATGTTTCTTGTTTTCGCGGCATCGCGCAGCATGCAGCAGGGTGGGTGTGAACATGTGGTTTATAGTAGTACGCATATGTTACGTGCATTTCGAATAGCAAAGGGGGTGGTGCGTATTGTTGTTGTTATTGTTATTGTTATTGTTGCAGTGGTGGTGGTGGGTAGATAATTGTGCGTGTCGGTGTAACCAACTAACTGCTTGACAGGAAGAAAAGAAAAACAAGACGTGTGTACCGTTACCGTACAATTGAGAAATCGACGAATAAACAAACAGTTAGCAGACAGACACAGCAGTTCTTCTTACACACCCCCTCTACTGTATTCTTTTGCAGTTGAGATTTTGTGTCTCTCTTCCTTCGCGCTCGGCGCCGGCCTGTTCGCCTTGCCGGTAATTAAAGAAAAGGGGATCCCATATGTAGTGTTGATCCTCGGTCTCCGGACAACGTGGTCTGCTGGGGTGGAGGTGGAGTTGGAGGGGGAAAAGGGTAGTGTAAGTGAACTCTCCGTTGCCTCAACCAAGACTAGGCGACAGTAGACCGACAAAGCAAAAGGGAACATTGAGACACGGACTTTCCTCCATGTGGCATCTGTACATAACACCCACTGCAGTAGTCTACGACATTTCGCTGTGTTGGCGCCGGCCGGACCATGCCCACCGTTTTGGCGCGTTTCCTGGCACATGGTTCTTGTTCGCCGTTGGGTCCAGAATCCGAAATTCGCCTTACTAGTATGCCTTGCAGCGGATTCGACATACAGACGCTATGCCGTATCGTAGGCCGAAATGTCTTCAAATCGGACCTCGGAGGCTTTCGCAACATCGCTGGCCCATTCATATTATTCATATTATTCTCGTGTATACAGAAATTGGCCAATGCGAAGCGGTTTATTTCTGGATGCAGCAAACAGTAATACCAGCAAGTCATCAACAGTCTACATAGCATTGTACCGTAGGTGAGTACAGCGATAGTTTGTTAATGCCGTAGGATTGTGGGTTATCCACGCCCGAATGTCGCGTGACAGCGATGGCATGGCTATCTGCTATCTTATAGTCTTACTTCCTAGCTACGAGAATGATATGATTTGCTGCTCTACTATGTAAGCATATATCGTATTGGCATGAGCACCCGCACCTGTCCGGGGGGGCGGCGGTCAGAGCTGGCCGGGAGGGTGCTGGCGGCCTTTGGTGGGATTACCGGCAGTTTTTGGCTTAGATGCGACAAGTGCCAGACGAGCCCGACGAGTTAGGAAGTCAGGCGGCAATAATCGTGTGTGGCGGGCGAGAAGTAGTCCTGGGTTCATGATACGAAGTAATATTCTCCGAAGCGTATGCATACTTCAGATCACTACTGTACACCTACAACATGCTACTTACACTACTCTCCGCCATTTGGATGAGGGATAATTTCCTAGAATGGAAAGCCATTCCGTCTTCTAGACTCATCCGTCCCAAGTGTCGTCCGATGAGGCTCAAGGTGGCAAGAGTCTTTCCCTCTTGGTTCGCTTGTGGTTCGCTTGGAGTTCTTTTTTGGGAACCGGTTGAGCACATGGGGGCTTGATCTCACTTTCCCGCCTATCACGGGCATCAAATGGCCCAGCGTGGTTGGATCGCATCAGGAGTGAGGGATAATGGCATCACGGCGCCACTTCTTTCTGGAGGTGGCGTTGTTTATTTGACGCTTTGGGACTTTGGGACATTGGAGGACCTATCGATACAGCACACCGTTGCGCCTTTTAAGAGCCGCTGGTTGTCTCGATATTGGCTCTGGTCCGGGCAGATTAGGCCCCCAAACGCCATCCGGGTGCACTATGTAAATTTTGTGCATCTAGGCGTAAGCCGTAGACGAGCCAAGCAAATGGTGTGCATAAGCCAAGTACAGTATGAGAATGTGTTTATTTAAAGTAAGTTCGAGGTAACCGTTCACGCCATTGCCGGGAAGTCGTGGAAGACACGATGGGCAAAATCATCACTGGCATGACCCAGGTTGATCCAAGTAATAAGCAAGAGGCAAGAAATTGGAATAATAATATGGCTTGAGTTCCTAGCCCTTAGCTAATAGCCAACTAAGGAATACATACGTTTTACCGTATATACGGTATTCGAGATTCTGGTTGTCGAGGTTATAATTGCGTGGCTTCGTGAAGGAATCCAATGTGGAAAGGAGCTCTTGCATAAGCGTGATCATTGGTCTAGACACAAGCGAGCGAGGCTCTCGGTGCTCTTGTCCGAAATGCCGTATCTGGATCGTAGATAGATGTGTACCTACAGGTACACATAACTATTACACGGTTAGTACTTCGCAGTATGCAGATAGGCAGAGCAGATAGATAGAGTACCTACGTATAGGAGGTATCGTCGCATACTTACGATGTTGGGCACACCGTAGTAGTGTAGCGTCTCTGGCGGGCGCCACGTCGCGGGGGAAAATGCTGGGCGTTTTGGACTAGAATGGGAGCAACTAGGACTAGAAGGGCATCATTAAGCGCCCAGCGTTCCATCGGGAGTGGACTAGCGGAGCGGCGCGCGCCCAGGAGCCCAGAGAGTCGGAACCCTTATGAGCTGGGATCAATCACCAGGTCCAGTAGTCGACTGAGTTATCCAAGACAAGCCAAGCGGGATGGATTGATGGATGAGAAATGGGATGGATGTGTGAGTATGTGCCTTGCTAAGAAGCAAAAGCAAGTCTGTATGGCATCCTTCAGGTCCCCCTTGATGATATGTTCTCCATATGAGACTGGTACTGTAATGAAATCGTTACTACTTAGGAGTCATCTAGGCCAATACCTGCTGTTTCCTCGTCCGGATGGACATTAGCAGCATTGATTACGGGACTAACGAAGCGAGTCATTGCTTTTTTGCTTTTTGCATAATGTTGGAAAGTCGTCATGATATCGGGCTTCCCCTGAAATGACCCAAAATAGTCAGTCCACACCATGAGCGAGGCCCATGGGGATCTTTGTTGGTCTGCCGGCACCACCCAGCCAAGCGCAGATCATGACAGAGAGGCTTCCTCGACAACACGCCTCAGGCTACCCTTCCTCGTGGCACTCGACCCAGCTCGCTGGGACGACTGTCAGATCCCTGCCGTTATAGGCAGGGTTATCGTGATGGGTGGCTGGGCAAGATAGGTACACGGACCGTGACAAGGAGTGACTCCGTGGCTCTCAAATGCCTGGCACCGTGGTGCTGTGCGGTGATTTCCATAAAGGGGGCAGAGAGGGGGTTCCTGGACATTACCTGGGAGAACCTGGGAAATACAGCGACAGGTCAGGCACATGACGGTACGACAGGGTTACCACATACCGTATTTCGTTCCCTGCCTACTCCATACCTACCTACTTAAGTACTACTAATCGTAGCCGTCGATCATACCGCTCCAATACCATGTACCTATAATGGTGTTGATATTGCAGTGTATTTAAACAGGTACTTTTGTACAGGTGTGTAGATGGCTAGTTTCACTAGTCGTGTAGAATATCTTACATGTAGCCTACACATAGCATGTGACCAAGACATCGTCTTACGATACCTATACTACCTACCTAGGTACATGTAGAGACTACTATGTAATGTGTAACGGGCAAACGCTACCTAGATCTCACTACCTAGTAGATGTGGATCTGTGCGTACTGTGCAGGTAGGGAAATCTGTAATTCTCAGCAGCACACCAAGCCAGACACGATGACGATGGATGGCAATTATCTGGGGGAGAGAGAGAGAGCCAGATACAGAGGGCTAAAATACGGTACGGTAGCTGGTTGGAGCCCAACGGCGCCTCCGATGCCCTCTGTGCACTATGTAACACGTTTCTGCCGCCAGTCGGCTTGACGCGATGCCGGCGGCAGTTTGGTGCTATTCTCTGGCACTTGAACGGCAACAAATTGATGGTCTCTTTGGTCGCCACGATCTGCTTCGATTGGTACCGGCAACGCCGCGGCTAACGAGAGGCCGCCTCGAAGCTTAAAAATAAACAACTGTGTTGGCTACCTATGTAAGTGGATAGGTAGATGAACCGGCATTGGGGGAGCAACTACAGCACTGACATAACAGGAGAAACTACATGTCAGTACCTACTATTAGGTAGCTAAGAAGTAAGAAGGCAAAGTCACATTGAATACTACTATGTATGTAAGTTGTAGTACCTAGTGGTTCGATATATTGTTGACAGAGAAGTGCGATATCTTTCGTCTGCCTGTTCCTGGAGTTATGGTGTAGGTACCTACATATGTACCTAGTAGACACTCAAGATACCTAAGTATGTACTGAACTAAGGTGATTAATTACCTAGGTACCTGTGTACATACCTATATAGAGTGCGCGAGAACGATGCAATCTCGTGTAATATTGTTATAGTATTGTCAAGGCAAGGTCAGACTGTTTCTGCAATTACCGGTTCCTGAGGGTTTCAGTCCAGGGGCCCGCATGTTGAAGCATTCGCGCATGAATCGTGCAGATGATTTGGAGACGGTTGTTGAATCGTGGTCGCAGGAACTGGTATTTCCCGAGGCAGCATGAGCTTGAGAAATGAGAAGACGAGGTAGTGGGAGTACTATGTAATACTCGCTTCCCAAAGCAGTAACCAGGAACCTTTGTGTGCCTGCAGTGCAACCAAGACGGGGGTCTCTGACCCCCTTTGGCAGAGCAACTCTGTCTGTCACTCACCACCAGGCCTGGATGCCCACGAACCATGATGCCAGTATGCCATGCCATGATGATGAAGAAGAAGAAGAAGAAGAAAGAAACATCGATTGGGGATCGGATCTGTGAGCATGTTCAAAACCATGGTACGGACCAGACCCCGTCATATCAGTAAGTAAGTAAGTAAGGTGTACGTAGTAGGGCCCGACTAGAGGATCTACTCAGGTAGTTACTAAGCCAGTGTCACGGGATCCTTGTCTGCCATATTATTGTCATAGCTGCCTATGTAAGTAAGTAGGTAGGTACTGGGTATATGCCCTGTAGATATAGTGCTCATTGCACTAAAAAACCAACGACCCGAGCGTGTGGTTTGGGGTTGCCACTAGCTGGGGCGTTTCGACCGAACTTAGTGTCTTGTACGTGCACCCTAACACTCCGATTCAAATAGGTACCTACCTACCTACGCTATCTACTCCGTACTTAGTAGGTAGGCACTTATACCGCTCGACTATGTATGTAGAGGCACTGGCATGATCCTGGATGTTGTGAACGCTAAGTACTTTCCTTACGAGCTTTCAATGGTGACTGGAATAGGTAGTTACATACCGGTAGGTAACTTCTTAGGGTCCAGTCAAGTACCTACCTCACGAGTTTAGTACTAAGTGCAGTACTTTCCGATGCTGGGATACGAAATGTCATTCAACACAGCACTGTATTTTACCCCTTACCTACCTCGTAGGTACTGATCTTAGTAATGCGCTGTAGCGTGGCATAGGCATAGGCAGGTAGGTACTACTATACAGTACAGACTGTAGGAGGTACGGTAGCACGTTCTACGTGTCGAGGGTGCGACATCATCATCAAGGTTGAACCCAGGCTCTGGATCTACTCTGGGTAGACAGACTCTGGGGTCAGTTAGGATTGTGATTCCAGTGGGCCTAAGCCTTCGTTCGGTCCCGAGATCAACTGTGCACCTAGAGAGACTACTCAGCAACAAGTTAGTGTAGGATGCTGGCTCGGGAACTAATCTACGTAGTGGTGTGTGTATGTACCTACATCCGCAGAGAGGTCACATACATACTATACTATACATACATACATACATATCTAGATCTCTTGTTGCTGTGCAGAGACAGAGAGCTTCAAGAAAAGGTCTGGGCTTGTCTGCACGTGGATCTGGATCTAAGCAAGTGTGTGCTCACAAGAGACTTTACTGCAAGTACCTACTTGTACCGGCCGAGAGTTGCGGACGGGAGAGAAAGGCGCAGCGAACTTACAGATGCCTACTGTGCTCAACAGTTTAAGGTTACTTCAGGTTTTGTCTTTACTTACTTACACTATCCCTTGCCTACAGTAGGTACTGTATGTGGTGGATTTGGCAGGTTTGTCTTCTCGTATTACGCGATATGAAATAGAGACATGATGCAGCTCTGGTTAACCATGACTAAGAACATGAATCACAAACATTACATCGTGTGAAACGGGGTTGCAAGATATCCGAGGCGGCGCTTTGTTCATGCCAGGTATCCCATGTCTAAGTAGATTAGTTACCTACATACTTAGTAGGTAGTCAATGTTGGAGGGAGCGAGGGTGGGCCGAGCAGGTTCTCGTCACTGCTATCAGTGTCCGGTTGTGCGTTGCCCATGCTCAACACCGTCCGCCCGAATTATCTGGTGTATTGATATACCTACACAGTACCGTGGTGGTGTCGAATCCAACTTGTAATACTCAAAGTACGGTAAACTATGTAGGTACCGCTCACTCTCCTTAGTATAGCATACACGGTAACATTAACATAACACTGTAGTGTTCATGCCTTCTTTAGAGAAGTCATGATTTGCGACCACACGAAACACTGCAGAACGCACATGACCGATGACTTCAGACCTGGCTGGATCTGGAAGATCTGTCGAACTTCTCTGCATAGTTCCAGATCGCCGTCACATTTGCACATCAAACATACTTCATCAAAGATCCTGGTGAATGGTTGGCACAGCATTGTGTCCTGAAACCCGAGTCGGCGACCATGACCAGCAAATCAACGCTCGGACGCGCCCGCACTGTGCTGACTCCCTCCCTCTTCCCCCGACAACCCATCCATTACTTATCCATTGAAGAACATCCCATCCCACCCCACCTTGTTCTTTGTGCCAAAATTAGCCGGGGTTGCATCGACGAGGCCATGTTCCCTGTATGGGCGAGGAGTGTACGAGGATGTGTACGAGGAGTACGAGCAACGAGAGAGAGGGGGGGGGGGGGGATGACCTCACGATGCCATTGGCGGCAAAAGGAGGTGGATGGGGTTTACCTCTGGCATACTAAGTATGTAATAGCGAGCATCTTATTATTGCCAATTATGTAACCGCACTTGGACTATCCGATCTCAGTTTTCGGAACAGTCGCTTCAGATCCACAACAGGAGATCACCATCAGATATATTGCCATGTTTGCGGATGTATATGTAGATCATCAACATATTCCTAGTATTGTCGTTCAAAGGACGTGCTCCGTTTGTATTCAGATACCGTACTTGGCCTACACTAATGGTTTGCATCATTCATTTTTTGCACGGTACCTATTTACGTCCTGTGGGAGCGTTTGAGCTGCAAAGCATTAGCGTAGCTAATGGGGTTTTATTTCTTTTTCTTCCCTCTCTCACGGGCCTCTGCTCTAGGTAGTCCTGTTCTGGTGGTAGCGTTGAATCACTGAGGCTGCGAGGTACGTATGGAAACAAGCGCCAAGGGTCTATCATCTCATTATGTACATATGTATGATAGGCTGTAGCTTAATTCGTGATTCCGGAACATTCAGATCTGAATATGTGTGTTTGGAATATTAATCGTATAGAGGATAGATCAACGAAAGCAGCCTATTTGAGCAAAATTGTGAAGATTGTTGGCTTCAGCTGGCCATATGCAAAAACCCTTACTGCATTGGGAGTTCTTGCGTCTGCTAGTTGGCTAGTTGGCTAGCCAGCATTGGTGGGCGCGTGTCCCTAGGATGTCCCGGAAAGATCGAAATGGGGACACATCGCAGTGGAGCAGGAAGGGATCCTTTTTGATCCCCTGAAAGGAGTGCGGAATTCGTCCGAACGACATTACCGTATAGAGCTGTAGGATTTTTGTAATATCGATCGATCGACTAGGTATGAACGATAATACTGTACCGTAGGGGTAGTAGTACCTAGTGTATCGTGGAGTATTTACCTCCTTACTCTAAATACTTGACTCTTTGTGACGAAGTAGCTAGCATCATCGGTGACTTGCGTAACCTACCCCATGTATTCCACGTCCAAGACGGTCAAGCACATCTTGTGCTCTTGTGACCAAGCAAAGGTTCGTCTATTCCTGAATGATAGCGAGAGCCGGTTGGCTATTGCTACTGGTCTTGTCTCCTACGCTTGGATGTTTAAGGATTAGCGAACTCGTAGCCTAGAGATCTCGCTGAAGCCACAAGCCGGCACTTGCTCCGCGGAATATTAGCGTGAGTAGGGTTCATACTGGTACTACAAGTAAGTAAGTAAGTACGAGACTGCCTTGGCTTGGCATATATTCATATATCAGCATGGACTTCTCCCTGCCGTGGAGACGCTGTACACTCCACCAAGTTGGCTGGCGATCTCTCGTTTAACCTTACCAGTTTGGGAACAATTCTCTCCTGTTATTGGCTCTTAATGGATTACCAGGGTTCTGTTGTAGGAATACCATGTGTAGGTACGTACCGAGCATCATTCATCTCAACACTTCGTCGCCCGTGCTTCTCAATTATTTGGACCAGGTCGGACTAGGCGTGGACTGCAGCATAGGTCAGGCTCAATTCTAACGTTTTAGGTGCGCAATGTGTTGACGAGAGGCGCATAGCTCGAGGCATTTCTTACATTACACTATGTAAACAAATACCGTATGGTCTATATTTGATTTTGATCCGGTCCACTTGATCCCGCTAGCTTTACGGTATACTCAGTACGTCCTTTGATATCGTTGATTATGCCTGGGCCGGCCGGCTGTTTACTCGGGCCCCGGGAGACTTGAAAGTACGTTTAAAATACTTGTAGATGCTCAAAAGCCGCCGAGAAGGCCGCTTGTGATGTATAACTATAGGTAAATTTAGGTAATTTGTCGATACACGTATTTACATTCTAGCTACATCAGATCTCAACTCAAGAGTTGGGTAAAGATCGGAGAAAAGGGGAATATAGCCAACTAGCACTGTGTGATGACTCTATCGTCAATCTTTTACACTGAATATAGTGGAGAGACGATACTTACACAGACCATGATCATAGCTTATTTGTCATCTTTGCAATAATTTTTCTCTTATTTTTTTCTGTCTATTTTGCCCTTGAGGTACTGATAAACACAATGTGGAGGTTGCAGTAGGGCGAGAGCAGAGTTTCATTTCTGATGAGGCCAACTAAATGGGTTACCTACACCTGATACGCCAAGAAATCCTGACAACCAACCTACCGTCCACCTTAACGCCTAATCTCGAGGTTAGGACATCACCAACCCATATCAAGTAAAATTCACAACTCTAGCCGGGTATTGGGGTCGGAAATATTCGCTATTACCCGCAAATATCTAAGGGATTTGACACCACCGGTTTACTCCTAACACAAGTCAAGTTGAGCGGTTCTCAAGAATATATCATGGCCTCGGGGAGATTTTTAGCGCCATATGGGACTGATTGAAGAAGTGATAGCTTTAATTCAAGGTCACTTGACTTCGCCACCAGACATACTTTGCATGTTTCTCCTACATGTACCTCGGTGGCCGTTGAAAGGGGAAGGGCCTTATAATGCACGCATGCGTCCATTTGAGATAGAGCAGGACACATTTCCCTGATTGCTCGACCTTTGGAATGGGAGATGACATGTAGATGTTAATGCAGTCTCTCAAGACCCCGTCCTGCAGTGCCACCACACCTGGTGAGCTATCTATCGGGTTGTACGCTACTGTAGGTGAGCAGTTAATTTATTTGGCGGTTACGCTATAAGATTTCAAAATCCTTTCCTTTACATTCTTGTGTGTGCATATAGTATCTGCGAATATTCCTCATCAGCAGTAGTCTGTCTCTGACGGTTACTGCGCCTTTTCATGTTCCAATGCCTTGTCACGGCATGTTCCTTGATGGGGGACACCGAGGCCGGAACGGGACATCGTGGCCGAGCTAACTACACGTAGTATAACCCCAAGACTCGCTGCGGCGATCGGAGGGCCAAAGACTGTCCTTGACTGCGTCCATGTACAAGCCAAGTGACATATGAGCAGGGGCCTTTTGCCGGAAGCGCATGGCGGGCAGGGATGCGAGCACTACACTAGCGCTTATTTTTCAAACCCCTGTTGCGGAGAGATAAACAAGCCGATCGGCTGGGACGAATCGACTGTCAGGTGGTGACGCATGGTCTGAGTCTGATCTGAGCCTGGTCTGAGTACCCTACAGCTACTTAGCCCCCCTCTCGCGGTCTAGCCCACCTGCGCTTGCGGCGCTTGTAACGGCTGCGTACTTTTGACAAAGTGGGCACGGCGGCGGCGTCATGAGGCTCTGCTCTCTTACTTTGCTGTCGTTCGGAAGAGATAGAGACAACCCCTTTCTCTCACATTACCTATCTCGAGGACCAATGGTCGATCGAGTTGCTGCCGGGAACCTATACAAGCTGTTGTATGGGAGGGCATTGGTTTCAAATCCATCGATGCAAAGCCGCGATCACTAATCTTCCTTCCACACCAAGTTATGAGAATGCTTGATAACAACACAACACAAATCATCCTTACTTTCACATACTCGGCAGGAGCAAAGCGTATGACTTGCTGTTACCTATCTAGGTATAGATACTCGCTCTTGATATTTGAGAATAAGGCTATCTAGTGTAACCTGTGTGGTCTTCCGAGCTCAATTAACTAACAGTTTATGGATACGTCTCATACAATCTACCACTGGTATTCGCTCTCATCGGGGCTGCAAGTCCTTTGCCATAATCAACTCAAGGTGGCTGTGAGCTAACACACATTAGTGCTTGAGCGTACCCTTTGTAAATATGTGCCTGATTGCTGCGTTTGATCGCGTAGGGCTGAAGACCTAGCTCTCAGATCCTAGTCTATAAGAGGCCCGCGCTGTTGAGGGACATATAGGGGTATCAAAGAGGCTAATCCCTCTCGATAAGTGAACAACAATATTGGATGGAAGTATTCACACGGCAGCTCTAATGATCGATGATCACGATACGGACTGGGTAGCAAAGGGTCAAGGCAATAATACATCAGGTATTGTATCGTATACCTATACCGGTATTGGTATTAGAGTACAAAAGGTCACACAAGCCGCCCGCCAGACACTATCGGCTCTGACCACCATAAAGCCCATTGCTTCTAAAAACAGGACGGGAATATTGAAGTGAGACTCGAGGAAATGGTGTTTCAAGGGTGCTCCAATAAGCCAGACAGAATGTGTGGGTGGCCACGGCAGGCACGGAGACGCACGCCAACCACGTGTTTTTGTCTTCAATATTCATTCATCCATCATGCGCCGCCGACCTTGTCAATACTCAGCAACACGATACTTGGTAGATGGACATATGAACACATGCGCCTCGTGCGACACGGCCTCAGACGCCCACTCGTCGCTCAAGAAGGTCTGGCTGCCAGCCTTTGGTGCATCAATCAAGCCCAAAGCGCTATTTGTAGGCCAGATGAAAGCCACATACATGCACGAGATACTTACGTTCCTACCTGCCTAAATACCCCACACGCACCACCCTCATTGACTGAGGTACCTACGCTATAACCGCTACAACACGATGCAGGGGTTCTGGCGCGCTCTCTTGCCGTATACTGACCAATCAAAACGGTTACTTCACACCCATCAGAACCCTTCAGTGGTAAATTGAGGGTGACCAATCGCCTATAGCGCCCACTAAACACCCCTAAGTTAGGTACTTTCCTGCTAATCAAGTAGCGGTACCTCTCTGCCCTTAGAGAACTATATTGAAATGTAAGTTGAAGATACATAGGTTAGGTGCTATTACCTTTAAAGTTCACAGGGTAGTCTTATGAAGCAAAACCGTCGCATGCAACCTCGACAAAAAGGCTTGCCTCCCCCCCCCCCCCAAAAGATCATGTCATTCATGAGTCGAGTGGCTCGCATCTAAAGCCTGCTGAGTGCCCCAGGTATGTATGTGCCTAGATCTTATAACTAGAACATACATGCTGTACCGCCACGCGAAGGCCAAGGGGTAGTTCCTTTGCAGATGTCGTATCTAGCTGAGGTACAGTACCCCGCGATACAAGTCAAGATCTCGGAGAAGGGGATTTTCCAAAACCGGTGTATTCTTAGCGTACTTTGGTTCTTGTGTCTGTCTTGCTCATACAGACTCGTGCAGACTCGTGCTCTCCTACCTACCTGACCACACAAGGCTGTGATTGGCCAGTAATATATACTTGCTTATAACACGAGACATGGAAAATATCTAAATTGAGATATTGGACTCTGTCCGCGCGGATATTGGTTCTGTATCCTGGCGAGGCAATCAAATCACTGTCAACGCCAAATAGCACATATAACATGATGATCTATTAAAAATCGCAAGCACAAGCCAGGCGGGTGGTCGTAATGTACTCACAAGAGCCGAGACCAATAGTGAACTTGGATTGGGATGCGAATTATCATTTCTACTACATACATAGTAGTATATTACGTTTGACTAATCATGTATGCGACAATGGCAATAGAGTCAAAACCATGTGTATATCCATCTATATATGTGTACTAGTATATACACTACACAGCCGGCGCCTATAGCGCAAGCGAAAGCAACAACACCAATCTTTTGCAGGGTCACCGCCGTCCCCTACTAGGTACTAACGTTGGGGAGCCTTGCTTAACCCGCGCGAGTCCTCGGTATGTGTGTATGCATTTCGCTTCTGCCACCAACCAGATGGCTTCGTCTTGGTAATTAGCTCACGATGGCTTCGATAGCTTCGGCACCGCAATGGAGCAAGCCTAACCGTCCGGGCGACTGGGAGGGGATAATAGGGTCCAGTCCTGACGAGCCTGAGTAATTCTGCTTCTGCACCAGATCTAGACCCACCTGTAGGCGTTTTTGAGTCCATCCTCGTTTCTCTTTACTTGATTCAGAATCGTGGCTTGTGACGCAAGGTATAGCGCGCGACACGGCCAAGCTTCTAGCAGTTGTTAGTGTAGGCCATCACAACGTCGACCCAGGGGAGCTTTGGACAGCGACAGCATGCATTAGAGATAGATAGCTTGCTAGGTAATGTAGCTAATATTGAAGGATCCAGAGCTATCCAGGAGGCTAATCCTGTCTAGCGGTTGGCGCCATGAGCTAGCTAGCTATCTAGGCATCTAAAATAATGAGCCGAAGCAAACCACAATGCTATTATAGTGTGGGTACTATACGATGCAAGTAAACCCACGATCAACCCGAGGCTTTGGACAGTCCTTTTCGCCACGGATGCCACGGACAGCGTTGGAACGGTCAACGGTTGAAGCTACGAGCTAGCCTGGTACTATCTACCGGTGCTAGACACCTGTGTCTTGCCTTGGATGGAGTCGGGCTAGACAAACGCCTCATACCGCCAGATGTGTCAGGAAAGATGACCCGAACCGGTAATCACGAGACGACATACCAACCCAAAATCAGAGCTCATGCTTTGCCACTCTCGTCGAGGCCTACCAAGTACAGTTAATGATATGGCGCGCCCGGAAAACGAACTCCAAAGGTACGACACACACGCTTTCGGATAGGTATGCTGCCTCTTCATGTTTGATCTGTGGGAAAGGATGTGTGTCAGCGTCTATCCTGGTGCTCCCGACGGGTGTTTTCTTTTCAACAAGGAGAAAGACAAATACTTTAAGATTGGCACGGCAGGCAGTGTGTTCTACAGAGCCGCCGATTAATCAGTCATCATCATCATCATCATCATGCTCCCGCTTTCATGTCGCACTGGTTGGAGACAGAGAGAACGAGAGCAAACGCAGCTTGGGCATGGCTGACTGGGATACGCTTGTCGTTCGCATTTCCTGGGACCTGGGAATGCAGGGGCCATGTATCAAGAGGTGTATTTTAAGTACCATGCAGGACTTTTGAGAGACACTCACTCCAACGGCAGTACTGTTGGTAATTAACACTCATACTTACCTACCTACATAGGTGGTTAGCGTAATAATATGAGCACAATATAAGGTGGTGTAAGGTAGTACCAGTAGGCCATACATACCTAGTATAACAATAACATCTATATATATCTTTTCCATATGGAGGCATGTCGATAGATTCTGGAACGGATGGGCTTGCGTGGTCATGTATCCTACGCTTTACCAATACATCAGCATACACAAAATAATGCCTAGGTAGGTTAGAGAGCGATGCCGCATTGAAGACAGACAAGAAAGACACTTACGGCAGATGGTAGGTAATACTTTGTGCGCACGGTACAGTATGAGCAGTGTAGGTCTCTCTCGTAGTACAGGGGAGAGGAGTGCGGAATAGTAGCGTCCTAACCACAAAGACTGAGATGGGATGGAGTGGTATCTCCCTACCTAGGTACTTACATAGCCAAATGAACACGCAAGATATCTCGTACTGTATCTACAGTGCAGTGACAGTCCCGGGTCACCATACCTACATATATTACCTACCATGTTACCTACCTACCTCCTGGGTACTACCCTGCCTAGGTACTAGTGTACATACCTACACTACCTCAACCCGTCATGACGACGACGCTGTTCTCACTCGCAGGCCAGAGACTGCCAGGCACTGGCTGTCCAAGACAAATTAAACCCTGCAGAGGACTTTGTCACGTCTGGGGGATGGTCTATACCCACAATATGACTTCAACATCTAAGTAGGCTTACTTCCAGCAACAACAAACACTGCGTCCGTACAGTAGTCCATAGTATTACTACTACTACTACTGCTGGTACCTTGCCTTCTCCTCCTCCTGCTGCTCCCACACTCTCAGAGAGCTTATATGGGCGGGGATTGGAGAGTGTATATTGTCAAATATGATATTTATCCAAAGGATTCCTTGTTATTCGTACAGTGTCGCTTTTACTGTACTTACTACGTACATACCTACAGTAAGGTAGTATCTCCATCCCCTCGTCATCTTACCTAGGTTAGGTAGTTTTCTCACTTACATGTACCTCCTTCGAGCAGATTGGGCAATGAGATCTCTTCCAAAGGCTTCAACTGTTTGGTCAAAAGTACATCGTACCTTACCCTTTCCACCCGGTACTGGAGAGATTCCACACTAACCTTACCAGCTACGTATGTACCGATCTTATCTTCAGCAACAAATACCGGTACGATGGGCAATTCCCTTCACGATGCGAAATCAGAAATCTCAGAATATCTAACCTACTTACAGCAGTAGGCCAAGGCAGACTCTATCTAGCCTGCCTACCTTGTAGATACTTCCTTTCTTCCTTACTTACCTACCCACTTGCCTATTCTCCACTACTAGTTGCTTGACCTACTCTCAGCCATAGTCAGCCATAGTGACCCAGTGCCTGGTTGAGGCATTCGACAACGTTGAAGGCTTGATTCCTTTTCAACGGGAGGTAGCAATAACCCACATACCGCTATATTATGTACAGTAGGTACAGTTACACGGCTATGGCATCTCCTCACCTGTCACAAGCAGTCAGGTCTGATGGATGGCTCAGCACTAGGTAGGTACTGCAGTGAAATGCACGCACGCACACCACAGGCACTACTACTACATAGCACTCAATTGGCATGGGGAGCATGGGGAGCATTCGGCCCCAAATGCCGTGGGCAGTTCAAGATTGCCTTCAATGCTCTCTCGCTTTCTTGCTTTCCCTCTCTCTGCTGATATCACGCCACCAACCTTTGATGGAGAGAGCCTCTCGTATGCCTGGTGCTCTACCTACACGTATTCAGTATGTATGTAGTTACCAAGGTACCAAGTAGGTACGGTACGTAAGTAAGTAAGTAAGTATAGTAGGTGCTTTAGTTTGCCAGGTTGATGAGCGAGCGGTCACCCACTCCCGCTCATAACAACTCACCTACTTACATATAGGTAGTATACCTACGATTATGTCATGAATAATCGACGCATCTGTGCCTACATACTAAGTAGGTAGGACAGATATTGCACAGTATCTAGGATACAGTACTCACTTGCACTGCATCAGCAGTAGATAGTAGGTGGTAGGTAAGTAACTACTGTATGAACGAGGGAGGGAGGGAAATGGACATCCTTTACCGCCCTTACTCTCACATCCGTCTACTACATGCAATGTAGTACATGTATCTACTGTACATTGCATCCCAGGCGAGCCAGGCTACCTACCCATTCCTCTCCTGTAACCCATGTGCGCCTCCCACCCCTGTCCCAAGTCGCTTCGCCGTCGCCTGCTAGGGGCCTCCCTGCTACTGGCCAGATACAGGCCAAGAGAGAGCAGAGAGAGAAAAAAGGACAAAAGGGAGAGGAAGGGGGACAGGGGACATGGGAGGTACGTACTGTACGTAGCTGGCGGACATGGGGTCCCCTGTCGCGGTGAGCTGGCGTACCTCATGTACCATGTATCCGCCTCGATCTCCTGCCTGCCCTACCGACCCACATGCTGATGGACTAGATCCCGCCAGAGACACCCACCACACATAGCGTGTGTGCTGCGCTGCACGCCGTGTCCTAGCTTGCTCTTGTATATGAAGTCTTGAGCCCCCAAACATCATCACCACGAGAGCCTCTCTCTGTTCACATCTCCACATCGGCCAGCAGCAAGTCCAGTCTTTGATCCAGCTTCACTCTTGCTGTTGTTCCCTTCGCATATATACACATCTGTATACATACTTTTATACACATATACTTATACTTGTCTCCATCTCTCCATCTCTCTCGTTCTCTCCCATCTCCATCTCCATCTCCATATTGTTTCTTGCTCTCTCTAGCATATATGCAGAATACCCATCGTCTATCGGCCTCCATCTCTTGGTTTTCCTTGTCTTAGCTCTTCCACTAGGACAGCTTTCCTCGGACGAGGTAGAACTAGAAGCATCACCACAGCGAGGCGCGAATGTGACATCTCTCGGCCCTTCGACTCTTCACGCTGTTGATACGTCGACCCGTGACACTGACTAAACCCCCCAGCGCACTTCAAGCGATTCGAGACTTCCCCAATCCTGCGCTTTCGCTGGCAAGAACAAGAGGAAAGCAGACATGATGACATTGGTACCTAATCAGCCGTACAAGATGTTCCAACGGCCGAACCATGAACAAGACTTTATGCTCTTCCCAGAATCTGCTGCGCAAGCCGGCTACACATCACCAATGGATATGAGCATGAGCCCTCATGGCTGGGGATTCTCTCGCAGCCCACAAGTCAACACACATCCGTCCTTCGAGCATGGGCCGGCGCAACCCGACGTAAGCGCATTCATGTACCGCGGCCGGACGTCTCCAGGCCTGTATCCCGATGACGGCGAGCTTCAAATCCCACCTTCCAACATCTCGACTGCTTCAGCACCCTCACCGTCGTCAACGGTGGGATCGCCGAATTCTAACCACGGACAGTCGGCCTTCATGCATGACTATACGACACCCGGGATGAACATCAATCCAAGCATCGTGGGCTCGGGTGATTATTTTTCAGGAACTGAGTACTCGGCGTTCACGGGTCCAGGTATGGAAGATTTCACCACCATGACCTTCGACAGCAAATCCACTTTTGTTGGTGAGTTGGCGCGAATCTCTGCTGCATTCATGATATCACCATTGAATAATCTGCTCTACCTCCCTCTCCGTTGCCTCCACTCCCATTGTTAGTTCCTGAAACCCCCACAGCCGGGCCTGGTGGTACCACTGGCGCTGTTCGGTCTCACGAAAAGCTACTGCTTGCAAGTTGCAAGGGGGGTTGGGAATGAATAAACTATCAATCATCCTTTCCGCCGTCGCGGTTGTGCCCGCCAACGGGTGGGGTCTCCTAACTCAGTGAGCTCCAACGGGAGACTCCGGCTGCAGACAGCGCATCAGTCTGTCGGTCAGTCTGCGCCTCATAGCAGCTGCACGTTGCCCCACTTTTCCTCTTCACTGCCACTTTGCTCTCGTGAGGCCTCATTCTCGTGGGCCGTGTATTGATTCTTTTCCTCTTTTTTAAATGGGCTCCCAATCTATCATGTGCAGCATAATGGCCGATGATGTTTCTTGGTGCTAACGCCATGGTGGTTTAGATCCGTCCTTGATTCATCCCGAAATCCGTGGTTCAATGGCGCCGCCCATGTCGGCCTATGAGCACAACGGCTACTCGCCGCAACACCCGTATCCTCACTCACCTGCTCTCTCTGGTGCCACCTCTCCGGCCCCTATTTTGAGAACTGGTTCACAATCGCCATATATGCATACCTATCATCAACAATATAGCCCATACGCGATCCCTGCCCGAGGAAGGCGGCCCAGTATCTCTTATCAGTCTCATGCAAGCTCGCATGAGTTTGCGTACAACAGTGATGAGTCCGAGAAGAAGCAGCGATGCCCCCACCCCGATTGTGGTAAGACCTTCAAAGATTTGAAGGCGCACATGCTTACGCACCAAACGGAGCGACCCGAAAAATGCCCCATACTCACCTGTGAGTATCACGTCAAGGGCTTCGCACGAAAATATGACAAGAACAGGCATACCTTGACCCACTATAAGGGCACCATGGTATGCGGATTTTGTCCGGGCTCCGGTTCAGCTGCTGAGAAGTCCTTCAATCGGGCCGATGTCTTCAAGCGGCACCTTACTGCCGTTCATGGTGTGGAACAGACACCTCCAAACAGCCGAAAGAAGACCTCACCAACCGCCAACACTGGCAAGAAGCTGACCGGTTACGCTCCTGATGCGACGGGCAAGTGCTCTACTTGCTCGGCGACCTTCTCCAACGCCCAGGACTTCTATGAGCATCTCGACGACTGTGTTCTTCGCATTGTTCAGCAGGAGGACCCGGCCGAAGCCATCAATGCTCAGCGCCTAGCCGAGGTGGAGGACGATAAAGACGTTCAACAGACGCTGGAAAAGAACCAGCTGCCACTAACTACGCAGCCTACTCCCCACTCGGAGGAGGAAGACGACGACGAGATGGCTGATGAGGAGGAGTTATATGACGAGGCTGGCCAGCAGATCAGGAAACTGACCTCACCTGCCAAGCGGAAGAGCAACCCTCCCAATGGCGTTCAGAAGTCGCGTGGCATGACGCATTCCCGAGGTGGTGTCCCAGTATCGACCAAGACCAAGGGCCGCAAGAATCGACAGAACTACCCGTCGTCATGGGGCTTTGACAAGGGACAGATGACGATGAAGAAGCGCGTCCTTACGGTTTTTGACGGCCAGCGGCGTCTGGCGAAGGATGATATGATGCTTTCTACCGAACACGAAGTTCGCGTCAAACTATCTGACGGCAAGTCCTACGTCACAGACCTTGACGTGAACACCATGAAGCGTGCCGAGGGCTTCTTGAACGCCACACCACAAGAAAAGGGCATCTGGGTCAGCGACGACCCGACAGAAGAGGACATAGCTCTAATGCTCAGCCACCAATGATAACCCTCTGTCCACTGGGCTTCTCTGGAGGCATTATATACACATTTCCCGCTCTCCTACGGGGACGCACACACATGCACGCATACAAACAAGCAAGCACATTGATGATCGACATGATAAAACGGCTATAGAAGTTCTGGTATGAGCGACACGGAGGCCGGTCTTGGGTTGTATATTTTGAAAATATTGTTTTTGTTTTTGTTTTGTTTTTTTTTTGGATGGAGGAGCATCATTGCGGGCGTCCGGGTATAATACACATTGCATTGGTCTTGGGAAAGGCATCAATGAAAGGTCTCTCATGAGGACGGGGAGCCGGGGATAATGTGGCCGGGCGTTCACGGGCGTGTGAGCGGCTCGTTTCGTATTGTTATTGTCTACTACTCACTCTTATGTTTCCCCCAATGGCGGCGGTCATGCAAGTCTAGGTCGCGAAAACAGTGCGCCTGGCGAAGATACCCAGATGTAATATTTATCATCCATTCATACCTTGTTCATACATAATGCTGCTATGAAACCCAATTTCATTCCTGGCCTCATATTAATCACGCGTGAATGCTTCCATACTACTTCGTAAGTACACACTGCGTTACCTATGTCTCCTGTTGTTTCGTCTATTAGCCCGTTCCCCTTAGTATGTAGGTGAGAATGCATTTCCCAGGATATGAATTCTCAGAGCTGACCTGAAACCACAGGGCCTCATGAAGGCTCACATACTTAGAGACGGAGCTCTGGGATTGGCCGGGAAGACGGGCAACGAAATGGGATAAGACATAGTGGTGTCTATCGCGATGTAGAATTAATTGGTTAACACTGTTGGGTATGTAGGTAGGTATGTAGTCAGTCGGTGGGGTATTTCTCAATACATGACGTTGTTTGTACCTAGTGTAGATCTCACCGTCTTCTGCACATAAGTACATACAGTACGATGATGGACGGCGTAAGGAACTTCTCTTCTAGTACGGAGGGAGGTAGAGAGAGAGAGGAGACAGTAAGTACTTGGGTAGTGGCTTAGGTAAGGCGAGCAGAGCAGTTCCTCTCGAAACCCTGGGCGGAACCGGAGTTGACGACGGTCTGGGCAACAAAAAAAGCTACCTACCGCGCAGCAGCAGCAAGCACGTAGGGTATGTAATGTAGTACCACTGTACTACAGCGGATGTAATGTATGTATCATATGTATGTAGGTAGAGTTACCGCACCGCACGTATGTATTCCTGGGTCGCACGGCAGCAGCAGAAGCAGCATGCGGGATGTATCCATGTTGTTGTATGTCTGTATGTATGTACTTATTATGTATGCAGGTAGAGAACGATGACACCTGAATGCTGAACTTTTTTTCTCCCTCCTTGCTGCGGGCTCCGCTGGAATGTTTTGGGGATGGAGTTTTCAGCGCAGACGGGAAGCCAATGGCGAGGACCAAGACCGAGGCCAGGACCCGGAACTTGGGACTGACACCGGATGTATGTCTTTGTTTGGTAGAGCAGGCGTCTGTCTATATTATTGTAAGTATGTCGTGGGCCGTAATACTACGGTACTGTTATGTCGTCGTTGGACCAGAGCTGACAAGGCACAAGGCCTGCTGGTCAGTGGTAGGTAACATACATACCCGTCGTAAGTTCATCCAACCAACCGCCTTGTCATCCTCGTCATCTTGCTTCTAACTGGTGGTTTTCACTATTGCACTGACTACCATCACCACCATCACCACTACCGCTACTACCCCATCTTAATTGAAGCGTCCAACACATGCATGCGCCCAATCAATGTACAATAACACGACAGCGGCGGCGGCGGCAGCAGCAGAAGCAGCACACGGTACCTACAGTATGTACTTGCGTAGGTAAGTACATAAGTACCTATGTACATAGTAGGTTCTCGGGTAGGTTTTTGTTACCAAAACGGAAATCCTTGCGCGCGCACTATTCTCTCGGCAGCACCGATGCGCTTAGGTAGTCGGTACCCCATACCTTCCACTGTTTGAATTTGAACAGCCTCTCTACACGATCTACAATGCAGTATGGAAATATAGGTAAACTGAATACCTACTTACCTACTTACTAATACACCTATATATTTTTTTCCTTCATTATCTTACCGCTTAATGCCAAGTGACCAATGACAGCGACCAATCGACCCTTACCAGGGAACAGAGAAAAGACGCCATCTCTTGTACCCGGTAAGGAAATCGGGGGTACGTAGTAGCCTCGGTATAAGCAGCAGTACACGATATCCCCTCCCTCCATCCATCCATTCACTTACATACAGTAGTTTGGTTTAGTGGTATAGCGTACTGTATGATGATGATGGTGATGATGGTGATGCTGCGGGCGAGAAAATGGTTTTTTCTTTTTTTCTTTTAACATCTTTCCCTACCCCACCCTTCTCTTCCTTACATATGCTCTTATCCCTTTTCGTCAAGCATCAGGTACTTCCCCATGATTTTCATACTCGGTTTTGCTTTGCTTTTTCCCTTGGTCGGTATTCATCACTAGAGGTATGTATGCCTTCCTAATGGGAATGGATGGACGACACACACACCCAGAATCCGTTAATAGATGGATGATATCATGCGACCAGCACAGATTCACAATCACCACCACATGACGAGGCCTCCCTCCGATCTTAGTGTCTCGAGAGCTTGGGCAACGTACGGGGCTCACTTAGGTGGACAGTCAGACCGCCCTTTTCCTTCAACCCGGGTGATTGTCTAAGTTAGTAAGAACAGGATGATGAAGAAAAAGACGAAAGCATGCATACACTGTCCTTATCATTACCTACCTATGTAGATGCTAGGTAGCTCAGGATACCTCCCCTCTTCCCCAGCCTTTCTCTATCTACCAGACAACCTCAATAACGGCTCAAGTAGGTAGACAGACAGGTATCTATCATATTCCAATGCGCTGACATACATACACAATATCCACCCACCCATCCATCCATCTATCTATCCATACATGCGGTAAACACGACCAACTAACACATACTACACCACCTACACTAGCGGGCTCCCTTGACCGGTCTGAACCACTTAGTCGTCGTGATATGTGCGCGGGGACAACCGTTCTCTGCGCCTCGCGCGCCAGGGAACCTTTTACCGCGTTGTTTGGTCCACTAGACTACATGCCGATCTTACTTGGCTACTTATGTGCATACCTACGTCCCAAAGGTCAAGTATGTATGTAGATAGATCTGATCTCTACTTATGTACATAATAGCAGCCAATCACCTTTACAACCTGTCTGACATACCTACTCTGCGGAACTTAGCGCGAGAGTTCCCAACTCTATCCCACAAGGCTAAGGACATTTCTGCAGTCGTAAGGCGCAGCAAATGAAACTAAGGTCGTTAGTTGGTATGAATCTGCATCATATACCTATGTTATGTTCATGTGTACATAGGTAGATAGACATTGTGGACAATAAATAGCGTACTACTCCAATTGGTAAACACAGTGTTGGTCTCTCCGAGTTACCGGTAGACGGCGATGAGATGGAACGGCAACTACCGCTCCTCAATACCGGGAGGGAGACCAGTTACCTACTTCGTAGGTAGTCTGATGCTACCCCATAACCACAGGTATGTCATCAGAGAGGTACGCAACCCAACACTACCAGTGTAAATCGACTACCCAATCGAGGTTCAAATGATGTGACCTGCGTGGATAATAGTCATAATAATGGACTCAGCTAACCTTTCGTTGATGTGGTCACAAAACATGATGTAATTCTAGAGCCCCATCCATGGTTTCTTGAAAGGGAGGAAAGAAAGCTAGATACCACGCGGTCAAGCCCACGATAGACCTACCGGCGGGTAACTCTCTGCATACCGAGCGAGCACATGATGTTTGATCTATACAACAAGTGGGTGTTATTAGGTGGTGTACGGGTGTTCAGACTGTTCCCTCGTACAGTGTTCTCGACAATCCCCCATCGGACATCCACACACACACAGCCCCTACCCTAAACATGTAACTCACTCCCAACTACAACTTACAACCTCAGGTATACCACCACCATCATTACTAACTACATGACCAGAGCCAACATACATGAGTAACAAATCCATTAGCATACCGCCCTTTTGCCTGGCATGCGCTACTTCTAGATTCCTTCTTGAATACATAGAGTACCTAGGCAGGTCCTCCCTCTCTATATTATCCCATTGCCAGTGTTAGGTACCATACATGTATATGTGCCGCTGCTGCTGACCAGTGCTCCTTTGTATGTAGGTGAGTAAGTACATAAGGAGGTAAGTATTTAATTGACCAGCCGACAGCGATAACGCGCATGGGATCGAGATGAGACAGACCGGTACTAGAAAGAAACGGCGACAACGCCACCAATGCGTTGGTGCTGTTGCATTTCGCAAAGTTACATAATTGGCCCGTTCGTGGTGGGCTACTCGTTTTATCTATGAAATTAGATATGTTTCTACAGTGGTGGCACTCGCTATCTTTCTGCTTCGGTTCTCTTCTCTTTCTCGTGCCAAGTTGATAGCAGCAAGCAAGCAAGCAAGGCCCGGCTAATACTTCTTGTGATACTGCTCGGTTGCCGCCTTGTTGAGATATCATGCTGTACATCTATATGACTGATGCAGGTACCGTCCACAGCCATGCTGACCTGGTAGTCTGGTATTGACCTCCTTTATTGCCTTGCGGTGTATAGTACGCGGATCCTGTCCTTATGTACGTTGTTGGTCAGAATTACATGCGGTGTTAGCTGACGATGTACATTGTAAGCAGCAGATCAACACCAAGTGACGCAAGGTTTGTGCATCTGTCTTTTTATAAGGCCAGTCACAGGCGACTCGCTTCGTCGTCCTTGATTGGATGATATCAGAAAGTCTCAAGACAAGGTCTACCAACTAAACAGTTGACTATAGTACTTGGCTTACTAACACTCGACAAAGAAGAGAAAGCCGTCAGTCTTAATAATAGGCTCGTATGCCTCACATGTCGCACCAGTAGAAGGCCGCCTGATAATTCCAACTGATATAGCCTTGGAACTCCACCCGTTCGCCCATCAATCGATCAATCAATCAATTACTCATATCTTGCCGGGTCGATCTCCGAGTTTGAAACCGCGATCGGTAACTAATTCCCTTGGAGTGAACACCATTAACACACCGTGCTATAGATCTCGCAAGCGTTCGCCTCGGACTTTTTTTTTTTTTCTTCGGAATACCGTTATCGCCAAGATTGAAGGGGGAGGGAGTGGAAGTCCTTAGGATCTCTCTGTTAGATTCGTCTCGCGCCTGGGATGAACCTAGCCTCGCAAAACTATGGCTTGCAATGCGAACTGGCAGTGTGTTATCATATGTCATGGGCTAAAACATTGAAGAACCCAGGGGTGGAAAGGTTATCAATTCAGGGACGCCGGGTGCCAGATCCCAGTACCGTGGTTCAGCTACTCAGCTAGCCAGCCCAGGGGCAAGGGAGTGGCGCGAATCTTTCCCGGCGATTAGAGCTTCTTTGCATCACCCGTATATTGCGAGAGTCTGAATAATAGCAGAGATTGGACTGCGGTTCTGCATCCCAAGTAGTTTTATCTAGACATGCCGAATAGTGATAACCGGCGAGGCACCTAGGGATACGATCGGGTTGCCTATCTGGGTGGTTAGTGAAACTTGATTTACTTTCAAACTTCATTCCCGTTTTCTTCGGGAATAAGCCTATTTTTCTGCCATCGAAACTATGCTGTGCTTGCAATTGGATTTCCCTAGGGAGGCCATCTACTATATCATTACAGCCTGTGCATGTGAGCATCATATTGCCCTTTACCCCTGAGCAGTACCTGGCGCAACGGATTCCTGTGTTCCCTCATCAGAGCTGGATCTAGAAGTGTAATGTAGATGCGATTGGCTCCGAGCACCCTGTCGTCGCTCTTCCTTCCCGAACCTCGGGATTATCGAATCCCACCCTCACGTCTCCCCTTGTCCTCAGATCCTCAATCTCCGTGACTTCCATCGTGGTCTAGATTCCATGGTCACGCGATCCCTGCTCGCTTCATAGCTTGATATGCACTCCAGTTACTCAGGTGACCTCTCCTCAACATTCATTATCAATGGGAGGATTCACCTCCTGGCTTATATATGAAATCGGTGGCGGATCTCCATACGGCCGGGGACTGCCAGACATACTCGAGGAATCCTAGTGAAAGATCATAAATAGGCATACTAGAGCATCTCGAGCCTCAAGCACAAACCGGTCTGTAACTATGGCTGCTTCTGCCATTCTTCGACTGGTTTCGTTGTCTTCGGATAGATTCGGCTACTTTGAAAGATTCAAGACCAGTTATATCAGATTCCCCTATTCCCATACAGTTTCATCGAGACAATACAGCAGAGTCATATTGTACTTTATTCGGATATTATACACCCTCTAATTATCAAAGATACTCGTTGCCTGAGCCAAGCAAAACATGAGCTCGTATGTCTGTTTATTTGAAGCTGCAAGCCTCAGCCCTCATCAGACTATGTATGGTTGCGTCGCATTATAATATATACAGCTCTGATTCCAGTTAATATATCACAGGAATCCTGCAGGGTAGATACTACGTTTTCTTTACTGTCGTACAGCAGTTAGCTACATGAGCGATCATATGCCTTACCACCTTCCCTTGCTTCGTGAACAGATCTTAGGGATCGTTTCCGAACCCCATGGCTAGAACCCCTCGATGGATTTATCGGGTAATTTATTCTTTATGCTTTTAGTCCTCTACACTCAAGTAGTGTCGATGTTGACCTCCAGTAGTTCTGGCCCTGAAATAGCATTGGCGTGTCATCAATCAAAATGACATGTCCTTCGTTGTGTTGGCTTGAAATGAGAAACGTACATTGCATATACCGGCCCCCAGTTTATGGTAACAGGTGGGATTTGAAAGGATATCAAGGGAAAGGAATGCATCGGAACTGAATGCTAACAAAATAAGCGCGGCATTTCTTTCTCATTACGCTCGTAAAACTACCCCCTTTCTACCTCCTATCTATGTAGCAATATAATTAAAGGTAACATAAGTCAAAAATGATTGTACGGGACTATGAATCTTGCCTTATTGGAGAAAGCTTCACTGATACCACTATATAACCTTTAACTTCATATTATATGGTACCACCAGATCATATTCGGCGAAGGGTAGATTTGAAGCAATACTAAGCGAGTATTTTGAGAACAGCCGGAGAGGTTTCTTTGAAGAGAAACCTGAAACCACACAAATTACTTGAATCTGGCTGATCCCTTCCGATTAACGCAAGCTAAGTGGACTTCATGCCTGGCTGTAGATGAAGAACCTCGGCAGAATGAAGTACGATGCTGGAAAATTGATAGAATTGGCATGTCAAACACTGTCTCGCTCTTCACGTAATACCATTTGAAACGAAACTTATGTCACTTACAATGGGTGAGTTACCGTGAGCGCAAGGACCCCAATCACGATGAGTCGCAGTAAGACCCCCTTTGTCACCTCATACGATAAGATGAGTCCCAGTCCTTGCCTTTCCAGAAACCTTCTAGACTCCGATTTCTCACTTCCACCTCAGAACCAGACGGCATTAAGTGCCTTTGTTTGCCCTGGCTTCAAATCACCAATACCAGCCGTCTTGGAAGATAATGTATTAGCCCTGACTAGGGTAGAACATTCCTACTCATTGCTACGGCATTCCCTGCCACGAAGCCCCACGACACAGAAAAAGTTATAAAATAAAAAGACTTGCACACCTCTTTCATCATGTGCCAAGCTTCCAAGGCCACGATATACGAGCAATTTATGTTCTGGCCTTGATCTCCAGTAATTTCAGCCTGCTAAGTGAATCGGGCCCGAAGTATCATATTACCTGAGCCAGACCCATCTGACTTTAACCATACTCCCACGTCCTTCGTTGACATGGCAAAGGGAATCGCTCACCTCACGATGGCAAAAGCAATGAAGAAAAATTGCGGTGGTCGATCCAACTTTAACAGCAATGATAACAATCTGAAGAACGACCTATATCCCGAGGATGACTTCTCCATGCATGGCGCCTATGACAGCACCGATAGTCTACCATCCTATCGTGGACGAGGCGGCTATCCTACTGGCAATACGAGCAACAAGCAAAAGAGCAGACAGAGCAGGAATGGCAGGAAATCAAATAATCGCCACCTCTCATTCGTCGACAACCCCTTTGAGAAATTCGACTTGGGCCAGTCGATGTATGGAGACCAGCAAGACTCTACACTCCCCAGACAGCAAGCAGATGATAGCCGATTTGACGGTAACCAGGCCAATAGATACAGCAATCATCACAATCATCACAACGGGCGGGGAGGGTCATCCCGAGGCCGAGGAGGCTTGATCAGAACGTCGCCACGAAGCAACGACAGCCACAGTCATTCTCAATTGCAGAGCCAGAAATCTCCACGCAGCAACAAAGGCACACAGAGAGGTTTCTTACCACCTTCATCCCCATCCCCATCTCCATCTCGAAAGGCACGCCCACGATCCGCATTTCCCTCGAGCGCAGCCCGCACGCGCTTCTGCACGGAGTGCGGCGCAGTGCGACGCGCGAACCTCACGCTGCGCGACTGGTTCTCATCGGGCATCGGCTCCGCCTCAGACGTCCTGGACAGCTGGAGCGACGAGGTGGGCTTGGGCCGGGGGTCCGCGGACGAGATGGACTGGCAGCCGGAGCCGGTGGTGCGCGTAATGAGCTTGCCGACTACTCCTCCGCCTAGTACTAGCGGTGCCAGCGCTGGCGGATGGCAGCAAGAGTCGTGCAACCACAGCAACGAGACACCGAAAGACGGAGGGAAGGTGGAAGGCGTGCCAGCGAGCTGCACTAAGGGGTTGCCGTGCGGTCTCAGGCCAGCGTCCATCGGCCCGGAGTTCTCTGATATTGATGGTGGATGGGGGAGTGGTGATAGTGGCGGTAGTGACCGAGGAGGAAGAGGAGCAGAGATACCCCCGTCTGCGAACCCATCGCCATCTAAAGAAGACCAGGCCTGCGTCAACCAGCCAACGAAAAATGGCGCAACCCCATGGGCGAATGCTGCTGCTTTCGGACCACAGAACGGGCAGATGACTCCGCCTGATACACCGCAATCTTTGATAGCATGAAGACTCGCAGCTTTTCAGATGTTCGGTACATCAGATCTGAGAATGTCGAACACAGGCTGACCTGAAGATCTCGGCAAAAACCCGGAAAGATGGATGTATCAAGACGATAGGAATAGTGGTGATGGATGAGTGCCGGATTCCACAAACTTGGAGAGGTGAAGCTTATTGTACCGCAAAAGTCTCAGTATTTAGTAGTTGTATTCAACGTACATATACTGAGTTCCTGTCCGTTACGAAGCTGCGAATTAAAACTTGACATAAAATAACGGACCCTACGCAGCCTCTTTTGAAGTTTCTTTTTATGGCAAGCTAATATAGCGAAAGAATTACAACACGACGTATGATACAGCCGTAAAGAGCTCAAAATAGGATAATGCGACCTGTTGAAAACATCATTGTATTGCGAGGGGACAGACCGAGCCTGAGAGGTATCAGACAGATATGTGCGGACTTTCCTGTTCGAGAATCTGACAAAATCATAGCCCAAATCATTCCATAACGCCAATCGCCGGTGCCTGATGAAAACCCACCCTATGTAAGATAGGACCACCATACGTCTTATTGTCATATTACGATTCAAGCTTCTTCGATCCTTCGTATCTACCGATAACTGTGCAAAGTTAGCGTTGTCGTTGGCTGACCTAGGTTTATTCTACACTCACCAACAGCATGGTCACGCTCGTAAGGCTCTGTAAATGTGTTAACTCTGCATAATCATGAATCTCACGGATGCACATACCCAAGGTCCTATTTAATGAATGTTAGCAAATGGCTTCTCATCGGAAGATGTACGAAAACTTACAGTTGTTCAAGAGGCTTAAGGCCACCTGCGCGCAGCTTTTGTACCTCGGCCGCAAAAACAGCCTCGGGAGCGGCTGTGCTGTCTATACAGTTGGCCTTGATGGAAATGACGATACCGCCACCAATCTTCAAGAATAATGAAGCGTTCAAGAGCGCAATTCTAGCCTGGTCGGGCTGAGCAACATCCTGCAGAGTAGAGTTAGACAAATATGCTGTTCTTAACCGGGTGCTCATGGTTAACGTACGAGGAAGATAGCATCGACCATAGGTACTAGCATGCGGTATTTCAAAGGATGACGGGCGTCTTCGACAACTGTAAAAAACGAATCAGTAACCGCAAGTTGCCATTATATCGAAGAGCACCGGAAATGACCAATGAAACTGATAAGGCTGGGATGCGTACTCGGTATTACGTTGGTCCTGTTTTGGGCCATTGTGGTCTGGTAATAAGTTAGAAATAGTAGCTGGAGCCGAACTTGCAGATTACTCACAAGATCACGTCCAGATCGATGACTGAACTCGACTGGTACTGGTTAGCTAGAATGTAATTACTGATAGAGATAGCTTGCTTGCCTGCGTAGACATTGCCAGTAGGTCCTACTATATCGGCGACTAGATGACATACGGTTAGTGGCTCCTATGGAGGAGAGATCATTACTTCATGGCGTGCCATAACTTACCATGGGATACAGATGTTCCAGAGGCAGCACCTAGGTACAAAATTTTCTTTCCGGGTGCAATGAAGATGTTATCAATACCACCAATAACTATAGATCGTTGAAGTTAGTACAATATTCAGAATACTGGGGAGGGTGGCGTGGTACCTGCAGCAGCTAACTTGCTACGGAAAGGATTCTTATCAAATCTTGGTTAGCATCTACCATCCTACGGCAACCAAAACAACCTCGCTGGCCCTCGCTTGTCAAGGTGACCAGCAATGGTCGGTCACACGTGTCCAAAGGAATGTTCAAAGGCGTACCCAAATTCTGTATTCGACTTTGGTGGTTACAGACGCACCATCGGCATCCTTGCTTGCTTCGTCGACGGAGATTCGCTTTTCGCCGTACTATTTGCACGAGTAAGTTAATGGGCAACTCCAATTGTTGAGGATTCGCGGTCGGGAAAAGATGGGTTGTCGCGCGAGTCGATCTCGATGGACTTCAAGGCGTGGACACTTACTATGAACCGTTAGCAGACTGAAGACAGACATACTTGAAAGAACTGGGGCAAAGAAAATAAGCAAGGCAATACCTACCAACTTCAAGACCAGGGGCAATCGACCGTGTAAGAAGGTCTAAGACATCAGAGTTAGAGGCTGGGCTTCGACTATACCCCAGAGAAATCGATCGTATACGGCAAAGGGCCCAGCTAGAGCTATTCATATCGAATATGTCTCTGTTGAGAGCCCCTTAAACCGATTTGTTTCGAATATTAGGAGGTGACTTACGATCTTCCTTGCCTAGAAAACGTGGTTAGTACTTAGTGTCTTAACCATACGCGCAAGTGTATACAGTCTTGCCCATATCCCAGGACACAGACAAGTGTAGTTAAAAGGCAAATTACTTACCACGCGAGACGAAGATACCAGCGCTGGACCATGCGTTAGCGTTTGCCCCTCGCGAGAGACATGGTTGCGTATGCGCACTTACTGACGATGCTAAATCGATTTGTCAGTTGGCTGTTTGTTCCATCGCATGATTTTAAGCTGCGTAGGAAGAGTCGTTCCTCAAGGAGCAGGTGCAACATCACATACAGGTTCCACGACTACTTTGGCTCCAGCACCACCGGGCTTGGCTCCTCCACGACCACCACGGCCACCGCCACGGGGAGCTCCACGACCTAATGACGTTCGTCAGAAATTGGTTGACATTTCGAAGGATCCGTAAAATGACGAACCGCGAGCACCGCCGCGAGCTCCTCCTCGAGGTCCTCCACGACCGCCGCCTCTGCCACCGCGATCACCTCCAAAGCCTCCGCGGCCACCTCCGCGGCCACCTCCACGGCCACCGCCGAAACCTCCACGACCGCCGCCGCCGCCGCGGGGAGCACCTCGTCCACCTCGTTGGAAGGACATATTTATACTTAAAACTGTTGATGGGGTAGTTGAATGTTGTTCGGGCGCCGACAATTGGTGTACCAGATGTGAAGCTTGCGCGAAAGTACGAAGCTATTCCTCGAAATAAATTTTCTAAGGTACAAGCTATCGATATCGATAACGCAAGGTACGATGGAGCTTGGGGTCGTCTGTCCCAAGGTGATCCGAGCTTTTCCTTATCCGTAATCTTGATATCCTTAATCTTGATATCCTTGGTGGGGACCGAGAATCTGCCGGTGGGGAGCTGGCGTATCTTAGATAGGCATGACTTGTTAGTGGAAATTCACATTAGTTAAGCAACTTTCTAGTTGAGCATCGCACTGGCTGGGGCTCTGTTCAGCCCCACACGGAACTCTCCCCCACCAATTGCAGCCGAGTCCAGGAGAGGTAGGTACCGAGGGCTTAGCGGAGGGCACAATTTTTGCTCAAAACCAAATTTACATCAAAGAATCTCGCCAAATACTTCAAACACCAACGACACCGACTCCATCTCAACTAACCACCCACAGCACAGCAGCCAAGATGGTACGTTAGAATCGATTCCAATAGCGACGGCCTTTCTCGTCGCATGCGAAATCTCAATTTCACCGTTTCACCGTTCAACTGGTTTTTTTCGACACCGAAATACCCCTGTTTCCCCGAGGGGGGATGATGGTAGAGTAGATTGATGGGCTGACGACGGCTTTCTTGCTATTCAGGTTCGATACGCTGCCACCGAGATCGAGTCCGCGAAGTCGGCTCGCGCCCGCGGTTCCTACCTCCGAGTTTCCTTCAAGAACACCCGCGAGACCGCTCAAGCTATCAATGGCTGGAAGTTGACCCGCGCCGTCAAGTTCCTAGAGAACGTCCAGGAGAAGAGCGAGGCCGTCCCCATGCGACGATACGCTGGTAGCACCGGCCGAACTGCTCAAGGTACGACTCAGATGCATTAGCTTAGGAAAAGGGTTGCGATTCGGAGCTAGTTGCCATTTGAAAGATGCACCTTCATAGGGTGATATGGGAAAACGCTTCTACGAATTGGCAACCCAGGGTGAATTTGTTGTGAACAGCATGCTGACGGATTTGGTTGACAGGAAAGCAATTCGGTGTCTCCCGTGCCCGCTGGCCTGTTAAGTCTGCCGAGTTCTTGCTCGGTCTCCTCAAGAACGCTGAGTCCAACGCCGATGCCAAGGGCCTCGACACCAGCAACCTTATCGTCAAGCACATTCAGGTCAACCAAGCCCCTAAGCAGCGACGACGCACATACCGTGCTCACGGTCGTGTATGTATTCACCGAAGTCACACCATCTTGTGCCCGAATCGAGATAACTTGCTGTACTCAATTCTAACCACAATCATTACAGATCAACCCTTATATGTCCAACCCCTGCCACATCGAGCTCATCTTGACCGAGGGTGAGGAGGTCGTTCAGAAGTCAGACGCAGTCAGCTCCCGTGAAGTTGCTCACTTGAGCTCAAGACAACGAGGTGCTCGCATCAGGAAGGCCATCACCTCGTCTTAAAACAGATAATGACGAGGGGTGTGACGATATGATGGCTGGTTGGTTGGGGATTTAGTTGCTTTAACTCCAGGTGTCAAGGCGGTTCGTAAGCATAGGGTCTAGGTTTTCTGGCATGCAACTTTCGCGAAACGAAATAACATATTCGTGGTTACTCCAAAATACAGAAAGGTTCTGAACACAAAACGGTTCCTCGGAGAAGGTCGCATTGATGTTGGTATCAACATGCAACGAGTCTCATGTCTTCCACGTTTAAGCATCAGACTTGATTAATTTCTGAAAGTTAGCATTTGCCTCCTAGATCGAGGCTTACAGGGCGCTCGCCTACGATGTCTCGTGGCGAAGCTGGGTACCATCCACAACCTGAAAAAGATGTATTTGTCCCATTTCCGTCGCTTCCCTAAGTGTACGATTGTGCAGTGAAAAGTTTACGGTGATAGTAATTGAGGTTCGAAGATACAGCACCGCCGTTGACAAAGCTACGATAAAAATAATATGTCTGATAACAGTCAAACTAGATGTCGGGGCATGCATGAAGGCCATCGGCCTCCCATATGTATCTTCACGATGGCAATAAAAGAGAAGAGGGGGGTAGATCAACCAGTGATAACGGTTGTAAAGGGAACGCCGGCTTATCCACGAGTAGTTGGCCCATTCTCGCAATCTCGGACTGACGCACACATTCATGCTCTTTGATTTTATAAGCTCAATAGTTAATCTATGGAAGGCCTTCTCTTAATTAACTACCTCAGGGCACCTAAACCATTCGAGCCGACATAATGTCCCAAGACCAGCAGAACCTGTCTAACCTCGACCTTGTTGAAGCAGTTGACTCGTAAGTATTACACTATTCCCACCGAGCAGTGAAAGTAAGCATTGAAAGCAGCTAACCTATTCAGATGGCCTTATTTTAGCAAGGATCCTGAAGCATATAGACGGCATACGCAAGACTGTCATTATTTTCTCGTCGAGGGGTACGACGAACCGGTCGGTTACATCCATAATGACTTTGTGGCCCGCATTGACTGGACCGAATGTTGGAAGATTGACCCAGAGCGAAGATTCCTTTCTCTGAAAACGGGTGGTCCCCCATCCATCAACGACTTCGAAACACGTACTCGCCTCATGCAAGAAACGTTGGAACAAGGGCAAAGTCCCAAGAAGGTTCTATCCCTAAAGTATTGGGCGAATGAATTATTCCCTCTCTATACATCAAGTGGAGAGCATGTACTGGATATGGATGGGTGTGGTGTGGACACGTTCGGTATTGTCAACTACTCTATCCACATAATTTGATGGACCATGACTGCCAACGGCATGAAGTTATGGGTCCCACGCCGCGCTTTCACTAAGATGAGCTTCCCTGGGAAACTTGATAATACTATCGGTGGAAGCCTTGCTTCTCGAGAGCGTACTATCGACGGCATTGTCCGGGGATGCGAGGAAGACCTGTGTCTTGACCCTACTTATATGCGAGCCAACATCAAGCAGTGCGGCACCAATTTGTTCCAACTTACCATGACGGATTCGTTGGAAGTCGGCCGCCAGCACCAAGTCCAGCATCTCTACGAGATCGAACTAAGTCAGGACATTGTTCCACGGATTGGAGATGGAAAGGTTGGGTCGATTGAACTTTTGACTATCGACCAAGTTCAGGAGGCTCTGAAAAGGGGTGAATTTAAATTAACATGCAATTTAACCTATATGGCGTTCTTCATTCGAGATGGCTATATAGACGCAGAAAATGAGTCGCATCTTGTCGAGATCTGCTCCAGGCTCAACCGCTAACACCACCTCTATATTGTCTAAGCAGTATAGATCTTACAATCTGAGATCGTATAATCGACGCTGTTATGATTCCCAATTTCGATCTTGCTCAGATCCTCCAAAACCTGGAGTATTCCATCTTCTTGTACCTCCGCCGAGGAAAGGCCGCAGCCAGGGAAACTTGCTGATAACAAGACATCAATAGTCGCACATGGGCCCAGAATGGCATGCCCTTTACAGTAGGTACTTCACATCCTTTACTGCCCTTCGTCTAGCTCCATCAACTACGACGAAATGGCGACACCTGTGAGAAAGCACCGCTCTAGACTTATTTGTGGTAAGGGGTTCTGCATATTGCAGACATATTAATTTTGAGAAATTCCAGATAATCGCAGATGAAGTTGGATCTTTAGTTCATTATGAAATGCCTCACATCTACGGACTCGTCATTGCTGGCCTTGCGCCAACTCCATTCCTATTCTGTGACATTATTACTTCGACAACCTACAAAACGTTTCGAGGGCCGCCAGGCGCGTGAATTATTTCTAGAAGACGGTTAGGGGAAAAGATTAACACAACGGTATCCCCGCGATTCCAGTGCGGCACAAGCTACCGCAACATTGCTGCAATAGCAGCGAGACTACAATAGTCCTGTGATCCTTCCTACAAGGTAGAGCAGGAAAAGGTTCATTGGCAGCTCAAAAGCTCTGGGGAAAGGGATTCAACGCTGGGGATACAGTCTGCTCGCTGGCGGCACTGAACCCATATGCTCCTGACCGACCTTGCGCCGTCAGGTTAAGAAGATGCTTAGCGAAGTAGGCATTCTCGCTAATCACAACCCTCTTCCAGGGGCGTTAGTCCGCGATTCTTGGGGTATAGAAAACGATTACATCAAGGGGAGGCTAACACTTAGGTTGTCGCCGTTGCCTATAACATCTACTCGCAGGATAACTACCTTCTGGGAATGAATATAAATTAATTGGTAATCCTTGCTGTGCTTAATGTGATGCGCATAGAACAGACCAGCGTCGTATATAATCTTACTCAGTAATTGTAGATAGAGCATCGTGATTCGATCTTAGCTATAATTGCCCCTGTAGGTGTCTAATACTTCGCAACCGTATATAGCTACATTGTAGCTATAAACTGAATACTTACCTAGAATCCAGCTTGATAAGAAACAATGATTCGTTAGACTGGACTTTGGAATAATTTCCAAAACTTGACCATATTGTAGACCGTGTTCTGATACTCTGTAAGCCTTTTTCAACGTCCGTAACCATCATGGTGTGACCACATTCGAGTACGTCGGTTGGTCTGACACCACACATGACACGATATGGCTATATTAGAGCAAGTATTATGCGGCTGCCTGCCTGCCTGCCTGCCTTCTGCCGGTGAAGCCTTCTACCGGTACTACACGTACATATACTATCCACTCTTTGCAGTTCGTTCTTAACCAAGATGTAAGGCTAGAGAGTCTCAGACCTACAGTAGATACACAACGCGACGCCTCGCGAGCATCACTTCCTATCTCCGCCGAACGAGTTTCCCGTGATACGCGCGAATATCTTTCTCCCCGCCTCTCTCTCTCTGGGAGCTTGTGGGTAGATATCCCAGTTATCAGTTAAGCTACGATAGACCTGAAAACGAATTTATACATGTCTAGATTTGCTGTTAATATGTCTGACCCAATGAACAATGACTCACATTCCTTCCACCCATCCCACATACACGATGTGTGGGTGTGAGAACTGCTTTAGCGAACCATGTAGGTGGGATAAGATGAGATGAGATGAGATGACTGCATACCTGGGCAGACAAGTCACTGAGCAAGCGTACAGACAGGCATAGATCTTTTTATTTTTTTATGCGCGTGGCCCGGCACTCCTTCAAGTAGATAACAAGCATCATCGTGCAGTTTACAACAATCAAAACAGTAGAGAAGGCTAGATGGATCCAAAACAGGCGGTCTGGGCGTTCGGGGGTAAGGCGTTTGAATTCATCTCAGACCAGCAGGCAGACAGACAAATAGACACAAGCCTCGCAGCTTGTCTTTGGAGGTTAGCTTGCAGGACGTTGTCTCGTAAAATAGATCCATGTAGGTCGTGGATGGACAGACCACGGTACTCCTCGATACACACTACCCAGGGTCTAGAACTATCGCTCTGTGATCAAGGGTTAGGCAAAGTTGGGCAGGCATCGAGGCTAGAAGAAGTCGAAGACAATGTCGGAAAAGGGGGATGTGCGGTTGGAATGGATGGAGGGTCGACTGGCGCGAACGCCTCACGGAGCCCCATCATGTATCTTCCTGCGGAGCGAGTTTCCCGTACTTACTTACGCACGAAAATAGTATGCTTTTCTCTATCCTCGCAGATACTTAAGATGACCTACTCTTCTCTCTACACGTATACGCATGCCGAGAGGGAGGTCGGAAGGTGTATATTACCCCACGTTTCCCGGTAACCCGGGAGCAAAGTACCGGTACCAAGGTAGTAAGTCGGTTAATTAATGAGCAATATCGTCAATACGACACGGGTAACGGGAGAATCCGGCGTAGACAAATACGTGTTTTAGTAGACACGTACTTTCATGTATGTGCGTATGCGTGTAAGTACTTCGTAAGTATGTGATGTGACATGAAGTTGGCTTAATTAGCAAAAATATGTCCAGACCAATCAAGCAGCCGGTGACCGGTGACGAGTAGGTACTGCATGTATGTGCCTAACTGTTGGATTTCCGATGATAAATTATAGCGACCGAGTAGGTAGACGCCAGATAAATGCGACAGTCATTGAACCGCACCATCGGCGTACCTTGCAGAAAGGTTTGCCTTGCCAGCCTGTCCTTTTTTCTTCATTCACCCCATGCCCTCATCTCCCATCGTCTCTTTTCCAGATCCATCTCGTCTACGAAAAGGCGACCCGGGCTGGCGGGTCGGTCAAATAGGTAGGTAGTACGGTAGGTAACAAGCTTGCATGTTTGCAGTATACATGTCATATCACACGCAGAAGATCAATACACCTTTGTTTCTTTTTTCTCCTCCGTATCTCATAGTCTCTCGCATCTATTTTATTTTCTGCATCTCTTTCTGTAGCTAATGCGACCGGTGTCCGTTGTGCACACCGGGAATGATCCATCAGTCATATCATAGGTAGATATGTATGTCATCATTATCGACTGTCAACGTCGGCGCTGAGGAATCGCCTCCAAGCCCTTTGTCTCACCTGCGTCCAGGTAGGTAGTGCGCATTGCAGCCAGCAAGCGTACATATATGCGGTACAATTACATCCCATGCATGGCTGGTGGACGCGCATGGATAGGCGGAAAGATGGAAAGGATCAATGGATGCCTCGTTCTTCATCAACCTGCAGCGAGCCGTTCGCGGTTTCAGCTCGGGGCTGGCTGGGTTGTCTTATCTTGTCCTGCTGTCTACATGTTTAATTACTTATTTATTTGTTGGTTTACCTTCTGGTCGAAGACTAGGTTCATGTCGGTCCAGGCTTTCGGGCTACCGGTATCATTGATAGGCGAAACGAGGCGCTGCGGATAGGGGTTTCATGAAGGAACGCGCCCCTCTACACATATACCGACGGTTCCTCTAAATAGCCTCGTCACGCCTATCACGCCCACCCCGTTAAACTGAATCTGCCACGAGGGCCGCGGGCGGCAAAGTGGGCGTCCACTGGCTCAGGCATGTAAGAAGACCAGATGCAAATGTAAGAGAAACACTCTACACTATGCCACAGTGAGTGTAGCTGCATCAAAAACATGTCCGAGTCAGTCAACACGTGTTACCCTAATGCACAATTAGAGTCCACTAGACAAGGTAGACGCACATACTGGAGGTTAGGTAGTACATACATACCTATCTGTAGGTGTCGTCTTAAGTACATCCACTGGTACTTCATTTGTTTCTTACTGGTGACTCTACACAAACAGCCGCATAACGTCGATATAGTGGCGTTGTATTCTAAAGCAGGACCTCCTGTGTTCTCCCACGCGGCCTATGGCGATTAGATCCGACCCTCCTTCGTAGTATGCAGAGCTGCTAGAGAAAGCCACCGAGAGGTCAGCTTTCCCCCGACTTTTTGCTCAGAAAAAGTCCTGATGGGCACGCCAGGCTGCAGCTAGGTAGGCTAGGTTAGACAAGAGGGATTCTGTGCGTTGTGTTGCGTCGTTTGGTTCTGACACGATCCCTTTGCCGGTTCGACTGCCTAAGGCATGTAACTAACTACCTACACTACTTATCGTGGGGAATGCGGAGTCGGTCCGGCGAACAAGCTTCATCCTATTGTACCACCCCAACGGTTTGCTTTGCAGCCGGTTAAAGACGGCCAACGTAACAGTATGGAGCATTAGCACAATCATTATCGAAGGAAAAAAAAATTGGCGTCGCACGAAAGAAACATTTTGGAGATCGTCCAATGGTTCGCAGAGATCTGGCATTTGACACATACAATGCTGTGTTCATGACGAATTCTGGGCTCGCTCTCGTGTAATAACGTCGAGCTGTAAGTATGCCTTTCTAGTAAGAGCCTGCCGAGCAAACTGCTGCTTGGAGCAGGGGAACCAACGGAAACGGCCACGACAAGGGGAGACCTGGCAGCCTTAGTGTACAGCAGGCTGCAATCGAATTGGAGTAAGTAGACTCTAACACGCCAACTTCACCGTAAAGTCACTCGTATCTCATGTCTCACATAATGGTTGTCGGCCGTTGAGTCCCTTCTGGCCCGATCGCAATCGGTGTCGCAACGTCGGCGAGGTCACGGTGGCGGAGGTGGCATGGGGGGGAGTAGAGATTGCTGAGGAATAACGGTACGGCCCGCTCTGTGACTTGGCTGTAAGGGACACGCGCGAAGATTAACTGTGAAGAAAATCCTAACAACGCACTCCGAGAGAAATGGAATTGTTTTCGTGATGACATAGCAAATGGTGGTATATGATTGGCGAGCAAGAATTGTTGGGCGAAAGAATTGTGTCGTGTGACTCGTTTCTTGCCGTGCTCTCTCGTTTGACAACAATACCCCTGCGTCGACGCTTCAAACCAATCAAGCCCGACAACCTAAACAAAGCGAAGAGCTATCAAAGGCATTCTGGCGCTACGCTCAATAGTGACGAACAAGGCTTCATTAGGCTTCATTACGTAAAAGAGGCAAAAATAATGATAGAACTAAACTAATGGGTATCATCATGTAGCGTGGGGGGGAATTTGTAAATCAACCTAATACACCTCTATCCAGACAAAAGAGAGAGAAAAGACACTGTGTATCGTACAATCTCTGATTGACACATGATACGGCATTACATATGCACACGCATCCTAGACACCATAGTAGGTAGGCATGTCGATGTGGCGTTTTCATGGCCACGAGTCGTCCAGATTCCAAGTTCTGAGACCATCTAACTGCCCAGAGTCAGAATGAGGAAACTTATTGATTTCCCTACAAGAGCCGGCGAATACTGAAGCTTTGTCGGTGTGATTATTTCCGATATTCACTGACACGGGGTCCACAGAGTTGTCAAGCCACCAAAATTTAATCACATCCCCTTGCCAACGGTCGATGTCCAGGATTGTCAGCCTGGACCGGAACGTTGTCCAAAGCAGCTCGGCCTCCAGGGCGGAGTGATGGAGCTTGTGCAGTAACCAGCCATTAATATAGTCGCTCTTATTCTCGGACTTGACATTTGATAGAAGAGTGTGCATATTTGCTTCGCGCGCAGCTTCCTTGATTTTCTTGGCCCTTACTGGCGCATCGAGTGGGAGCTGAATAGCCATCTTGAGAGATTGCAGGGCGGTCTGCGGAAACCCATGAAGCAAGTGGGTTGGATTAGAGAGGATGTGAGGGAAGACGGGATGTGCCAACGTGGCTGTCTCGTCATTGCTGTCAAACGAACCAGGTACAAGGCGGATCTCGTCTCGGTAAGAAGAGTCAACTCCAAAGCCTTCCTGCTGGAAGTAGGATGATTGAGGTAACACGCCATTTTCCCTGCACTCTCGCTGCAATATTATCATCTTTTCAGTATATATCTCAATATCTTGCTTTGCGTCCCGCTCTAGCTCGTCATATTCTCGTAGCTGTTCATTATCCTCCTCCGTCATGTGCACCATAGCTCTCAGCTCATGTGCCTTCTTCTTACCCACATCTCCGTAAGTTTCGAGGACGTCCAAGCTATCTTCAGTGAATATTTGGGCTTTCCGGGCATGAAGCCTATCCCGCTTCATTTGTGTATTTGTCAAAAGCTCTCTCGCTAATTGCAATTCCCCGAACGCTACACGAAGCTTTTCATAAAGTGGATGGAACGTCTCTGGGCGGTCGCCAGTAATGCCACGTAAGGCCCAATCATCACTGTTTTCGGAGTGATCATCGCGATCGTTATTAATATTATTAAAGAGTGCTATCCCTAGCGTTCTTGTGATGGTGTTGTAGAAAATTTCCTCGTGCGACCCTAAGTTATCCTGGCCACGGTATAACTCATTTATGGTCTGGTCAAAGCGTTCCTCGGCTTTCTGGCGCGCCTGTTGAGAATCCTGCATGACTTTGAATAGTTGATGCAATTGATGACATTGCTCTGCAGGTAGGGATGTTTGAACCATAGCCATGAATTTTCGACTGGCCTCAGCCTCATTCCGCCGCATGCTGCGAACTTGCGCTTGATGCGATTTGGCCGTGTCGAAGACCATTGACAGTGCTGATCGTTCATTTCGCAATTCGAGATAGTTCTCTGTTAGGTGCTGAAAAGAGTCTGGCTCCCCGTTTGCATCAAAACCCGTGGTATCGCTCTCCTCCGAGGAACTGAAGAAGCTTTCACGATCATCGCCATGACCTCTAGCATTGTGACCGTGGTGTGGTGCGGCTAAGTGACTAGACGATATATCACGTTGATCTAATGGTCGTAGTAGCGTTTGCGTCGCTGGTGGGGTGAAGGATGGCAGGGAAGGAGGTCGTGGAGGAGGAGGTGGTGGTGGAGGGGGAGGAGGGGCACGGGGACGGAGAGGAGTATGCGGTGGTGGTGGATGATATAGCTGTGGCCGCGGTGAGTAGGTTGAAGGGCGCTGGTGATCAGACGTTGGATGCGGGCGCGTCGACTGGCTGCGAGGTGGTGGACCGGTCCTCCGTGACACGATGCCGCTAGGCAAGGTTGATGGTAGGCTCTTGGAAACGGAGCCGTGGGAAAGAATCAGGGGCAGCTGGGGGCGCGAGGAAAGGCCGATGTGCATATCGTCGGAGGAGACGGATGAATAGTCATCGGGCTCCGTCGTGGCATCCGTGGCATCCGTGGTGCCATCGTCGACGAGGAATTCAAGTGAGGCGGTTGAGAAGCTCACGCCGGGAGCCATGACGGTCTAAGAGTAGACTCGGCCGGGCTCTCGCAGGCTGTGCATCATGGTTCATCTTGATGGCTATCTAGGACTAGTTGTCGACGAGACTCGACCGAGTTGCCAACGTGCTCACAGCCTAGATGCAATGCGCATTCATTCCCATCATCAGTTGACTTTGGTCTGTTTTCCCTTTCGTCTCCTTGTCTTCCTTCTTGAGGCTCTCTTGATAATACCAGACGGCAAGCTATTTAAGAGGACACTAAAACTACCTACGTAGTGCCCGGGTGAGTATGTAGGTAGGTAGAGAGAGGTAGGTGTATGGAAAGAGATGTCTGTGCTACACGCACAGATCAGATCTCAGCAATGCTCTAACTGACTGTACTGTGCAGTAGGCAGATGCACTACTAGCGATCTAGCGATCAAGCGACACTAGAGATCAAGCGATACTAGGTAGGTAGAGATACTAGCGATACTAGCGATGGTCGGGCCGTTCCTTGGCTGGAGATTTAACGGACGGATGGTAAGACACGACTTGCTGCGCTACCGGTATCTGGACGAGGCCAGGCAATTCAGAGGTTAGCTGGTGGGCACGTATGCACGCCGTACTGGATTGTATGTATGTATGTATGTATGTATGTAGGTAGGTAGCGTGAGGTTTAGGCAGAGTTCAAGACAGGGCAAGTCGCGTGAGTAGATGCATGTACAACATGTACAAATCGTCTGAGAACAGCAAGGTAAGGGTGACCAGATACCGGGAACCGGTGGATCGTGTTGGCAGTGGGGAACATGCAAGAGGGAAGGGGAAGGGGAGGGGAGGGGAGGGGAGGCAAGGTGAGGTGTGGAATAGGATTGAATTTAGTTGAATCAAAAGCGACGATGCAAGAACGGCGCGATCAGTAAAACAAATTAAAGACAGATGGATAACAAGATTACTTACCTACTACTACCTAGGTAAATAGCTAGCTAGCTAAGGTAGCTAGGTTAGCAGGATGCGATGCAGGTTTTGGGGGGTGGGAGGGTGTGCAGGTAGGTGTACATATTATATTACTTACTTACATGGGCTATCTATCTCTTGCTGACATCCTATATATCTAGGTACCTACCTAGGTATATGATGGGCGGACTGATGGGATCCAGCTCCTTTCTTCCCTCCCTTGGTGGCATTGTTACGAGCGAGTAAGGGAATAAAACACACTACGTGGCCGATCCGGATTCTATTATTATCACTACCGGTACCTTGGGCACTCGCTGCCTTTTATCTCTCAGGAAACCCCTTAGGTGCCGCTTCAACGGCAACTTCGGAAGGCTACTTGCTCACACTCGGGCTACATGCAGTGACCAGACGGATAGAATGAGTCAGACTGGTCTGCGGTAGTAGTGACTGGATGTGTGGCAGGATTGAGATACGCAGCATTATTAGGTGTTATGTGAACCTGTTATTGATATTTAAATTCCAAGTAGCTGGATATCTAGGTAGGTTACCTTATTGTTACCGTGCTGTTACCTCTCGCTTTAAGTAGGTAAAAGATATGCTACTAATTAGTTTTAATTAGTATTAATTAGTTAGAATTACTATGTAGGTACATAGTAAACACCAGTCGGACCTTGGATGTCCTTGATCACCAATGATGTCCATCCCGCTCACTCATTGGCATGCCTCACTCCCTCCTCACCGGCCAGCCACTGGTCAGCACTATGAGCTTCCGCACCGGCGTCCGATGCACGTAGAATACCTACCATACCTATCTACCCTACCTCTGCTACCCTGCTGTCTCCTGTCTACTGTACTTATGACAGAGCCTCATCTGTTAGAGAAACACCACACTTGGAACACCACACTTGACAATCAGGAGGCTCCTTCTCCGCCGGCCCACCACCACCACCACCACCACCTACCTCCCTACCTACATACAGACTACCTCATAGTACCTACCTATCCATACCTAATACTACCTACATGTAGGTACCTAGAGTAATGTGCTATGTACAGTACCTAGTACCTCCCCCTCCTCATCCTCCTGCCCCTCCAGACAAGACCCCTCTTCACACAAAAACCTCCCACACACTCTCACACCACACACACACACACACACGCACCCCCCGCACCACTGTGAAGCGACATATCATCTGGATCATATGAATCGTATGGATTGTATGGATCGTATGGCGCCAGGCATGGGGGCGAAGCCGTGCAACAATGGTCCGCCTTCCGCCACCGACGCTACTGGTTCATCCGGTCAGATTCCCTACCTACCTACTACAGTAGACTTTGCCTACACTTGGCCTACACTTTGCGCCGCCCTCTGCACTACTTACTATGTACTTCGTACTTACGTACACACACCCCTTGTCCCTTGTCCCATGTCCCATGTCCCTTGTCCCTTGTTCCTTGTTAGAAGAATCTACGAAGTACAGCAAATATGCTGCCTTTCTGCACACATAACATCTACCTACCTAAGTAAGTATCTGTATGGCGTCCGTCATCGAGACCCGGCTACACCCTGCGCAACAATCACTGCCTCGACCAAGTAGCTACCTAACCTACAGTACCTACCTGTTGTACCTAATGTCCCGTGGCAACTCGTTCAAGGAATCTGGGCCAGCTTCTCTTCCTGGTCTCTGCTGGTCTCCTTCGGCCCGCACAAGACCCTTGTCTTGATCCTTGTCGACTACTAATCCCCAGTGGGGCATCGTTGCGCTGTCGCAATGCTTGAGCACGCTTTGGGAAATTCCCACAAACTGGTGAGCCTTGGTCGTTTATTACTATACAGCCGGGTCTTGCCTGCGTAGTATGTAGCGTACTTGGTTGGGATCGGTTCAAGTCTTCACGTTGCAGCGCTAAAATATGAAGCAACAAACCATTTGGCTTCCCCCCCGAGCTAACGGAGCTGGTCAGCCTACTACACATACCTCGTGGCGTCCTTGTCCTTCTGAGGCAGACAGCAACGACGGCTTGCTTGCAAGGAAGAGGCGTTGGATAGTATGCAGTCGCACAGCATCAGTCCAGAGTGTATCTGTCTACCTACCTACCTACCTAGCCTAACCAGAAACCCCGACTTACCCTTTCAAGACTTGTGTGTGCGAGTTTATCCCTGCCTACGTCGTCGTCTTATTCGCACATATATCGGCCTCAAATGAGCTGACAACTGCACTTGTATTGCTACAATCTAGAGCGAGGCCAATCGTCTCTTCGCCGGCTGCAACTTCCAAGCGCAGCGTGCATCCTTGATCCGCTGGGCCATCTGCTGGGCCATCTAAGTGAATGTTGTGTCCCGACCATGTCCAGCAGTTTAGTGTAGAGTATAACGACACCGACCCTTAAGTCCATTCGTGGGGCCGAGCCAATAGCTTGCCCTGGCCAACCCAGCGTCAGGTTGAGCCTGCAGTCCAAAGAGCCTCATCGCACATTTAAGGCGAAGTCATAGCTTCGGCTACCCGATTCCCTGCGGCTTCGCGGAGCTGATGCTACTCGTGCTACGAGCTGCGCCCTTCCCGTGCTGTTTACTATTCCAATGACGGGGCGGGGCTACAAGATGGTACGATGCATGGAAAAAAGCATCCAGCAAAGAATTCCAATCCCCAATCGTGGGGCCCATGGAGTGATTGGAAATGGGACCATATCCAACAAAGATGGTATGCAGAACGATTCGATTACCAAGGTGTGTTTTGCCCAATGGCTGTCCAAATTCCAATTGCCCGCATACTGAACCTCCGTTCCAAGGCAACGTTGAGTGCCAATATGACAACGATGCGCCTACCGCCGGTGATCGTGACAGCACGCCTCGCACCGAAGGGGAGATCGATCAACTGACGGCGGGTCTTGGTGACCTTAACGTCAACTCCGGCTACGACCAAGGCATCGGCTACGCAGACCAGGGCGGTTTGTCAGTAAGCAGTTCTAGTAGGACCACCCCTTATTCGCCAGAGTATCTGAACGCTTTTTGTTAACCATGACCATGGATAGTTCCTGATATTCCCACATCTCCACAGTATATACACGATTCGTCTTACCACGACCGCCATGGCTATTCGCATTCGCATTCGCATAGGGACAAAGGTAAAGGGATATCAAACGCCGCTTCCCACGATAGCCACTACGATGGTTATGACGATTATGACGACGGACAGAGTCAGTCTGGCTCGGTTCATCCGGCAGCAAGTTCGTACAGTCAACAGAATTATTCTGAACGTTAGTCCTTCAGATCTATCAGCAATAGAAATATAGGACTAACATGGGCAGATATAGGCTCGGCATTTGAATCAGAAGACCATGGAATGCCCAACACACCATTGTTTTCGAGCGGTAGTGCAGGCGGCACTAGCAGTTCCTATTATTCGCACTCAAGCGACCACGACGACTACGAACTCCAACAGGCGCTGAAGAACAGTCGCGATGAACTGCTCGGGAATAATCGCCCTGGCGGGCCATCTACTTCAGGAGGTCAATACGATCCGGGGACCATTTACCCTGGTACCTACGAGCTGAGTGAGTAGACGCCTGAAGGAAAGTCATACGCGCATCTACATGACTCTGATTCCAAGTACCCACAGGCCCTAATTTTGACGTTGGTGATGGTGAAACAACCCCCCGCGGCACGCCAGTTCCATCGCGAACTGATTATGTAGACACATCTGTCATTCGCGGAACCCCGGGGAATGTGGAGCCGGTTGACCACCGTAAGTTAAAACCTTCGAGATGTTTAACACGCTACAGTACTAATAGCGATATACAGGGTTCGTTGTAGAGCATTCTTACAAGTTTCAACCCGGTGAGGTCAGTCTCCAAGGTGATGCAAAGCCCACGTTTAAGTTCCCTCTTCTCACCTTACGGTCTATAGGTATTTAAAATCTTGTGGTCAGAGCCTACAGGTCAAGTGGCCGGCGATGCAACAATATCCGATATCAGGGCCATACATGACGCGCGGGGTGATTTCTATGTTGGCTTTCGAAGGTTTATAATAGTGTCTACAGATGAGAGTCATCATAGCACCTGCGTGTAAGACTGCCACGTATCACAGCACCTGAATGTTACTAATAGTATAGGCCCATCTTGACGTACGATCGACGAGGTTGTGGTAAAAAAGGTGTCCGACCTAGTAAACATGGTATCATTTATGCAGTAGGGCAGAAGCCCAAACTCTTGCGGAATGAACCTGAGCTAGGGTTTGACCCAGTACCACTCGAGATCTACGCTGACGGGGAAACACTCGCAAGAGAATCCCGGGTCAACTACTCGAAGCTTGTTACCATTGAACACAACGTCAAGGTGTTCTTCATTGGCCGCATCCCCTACCATTACTTTGAGAGCGTCTCACACGCAGTCGACAAATGTTGGAGCGACAAAATGCACAAGTCGAGCAAGAGGACGAGAAGATGAAATCTACCGCATAAATGCAAAACGTTCCGCTTACCCTCTGGCCATCCGAGGCTGTTTTTGAACAGCACCTATACATCAATTACGTTGAGATAGGGGAATGCTTGTTCCCCCCTTTCCTCCCGTCGCTTCTATTCTATATAGCAGCTGACGATGATCTTTTATTTACCTTAAGAACTACGTTTTTTTTTGGGTTTGTTTTTTCCCCCTACATTACTTTCTCTGCAGTCATGTCATGATTGGAGGGCACGATGGTAAAATTTACGACAGACAGACCGTCCATGAGCATTAGATATGATAGGGCAGTCAGAACGATACAGGCTCAGTCAGCATATTTCTCTTGAATCTGACGACGTAACGCGCGTTCTTTTTTTTCTTTTTCTTTTTCTTTTTTCTCTCTAACTCCCGTATTCTGAGGTTTTTCTTTTCTTTTCTTTTCTTTTCGTTCTTATTTTGCTGACTTTTCAAAAACAAGTTCCCTCCCTGTCTTGTTCTCTTCCTCCCATCTCTTGGTTTCTATGTGGAGTTACCATATGGCAAAAGGCTTGATGAAACGTTTTATCTTTTCAAGAATGCGTGTGATGAAGTTACTCTAGTCTGCTACTCAAAATTTCGAGGATAGTGCGGGCACATATTTTCCAGTTCCTCCAACTTAGGCAAGAGGTCTATTCCACTGGCCCTTTTTATACTACTGCTTGTGTTGAGACAATTAACATTTCACAAAATACAATCGTTTTCGGTCCCGTGAATTTGCGATTTAACTCGTTTTCTATGTGTGTGTATGTGTGTGTGCATGTCTGCGTACTAATTTACATGACATTGTTTCATAAACCGGTAGACTCCCGCGAAAACAGTCCCAATTGCATTTCTTTATTTGCTTTCTCCCTTCGTATTGGTTTCGTCAAGACCGCGAGATTTCTTTCTTGAGCAGTGCGTTATCAAAACCACGTTTTAAACCTCGTACCCCTCCATACATGCATGTGGCAACGGAAAAAGGGTACGAAACATAAATTTGAAAAAAAGGCAGAAGCAAGCAAGCAATCAATCGATCATCAAACGCCGAGTTCCGAGTAGTATAGAATGACAGCAGACTAGACTCTGCCATGTCGGTTGACTCAAAAGTACATCCATGACGTTGCTGTAGGATCGAGGGTGCGCATCTATCAATTGTTTTTTGTCTTTTGATTTCAAGGTAGTTATCCTTCTTCAATTCATTCATTAGTGCCTTCCACCCGAGCCAGAGCAATCGCCAACCACCGACAGTAATGTTTTTTTATCTCACATCTTCTTTACTACTCCCGTCTCGAGCGCTGCGCGTCGCGCCTCTTGCGCCTCTCGCGGCGATCACTATCGACATGTTGCTGCTGCTGCTGCTCGGACGAACTGCCGCTGACGAGACTCTCCGTGGCCGCGGCCTCGGAGGATAGCCCGGGGATGTAGCAGCGGTACGACTTCGTCCCTAGATCCTCCGTGTTGGCGTAATCGGCGATATCGCTCTCTTGGGGCGGGGGATTCCATGATGACGGCGCGGGGAGGTATCTCCCGCCGGTAGTGTTATTGTTATTGTTATTGTTGTTGTTTTCGTGGCCCATCATGAGGGAGTTCGTCTCGGCCTCCTCCGCGATGGCGCTCCCTGGGTTCCGAAGGTCCGCGCGCTGATAGCTGAAGTCGCGCCGGTGCGAAGATGGTTGGTACTGGTATGAGGAGGACGAGGATACGGTGGAAGCGGCTGCCGCGCGGCCTTTCTCCGCGAGACGCCGGGCTTCGGCGCGCAGACGCTCCTGCTCGCGCATGTTGGTCCGGTCGGCCGTGCTGTAGACTTTGCGGATACCCCCTGCTTTCCTGGTCGTGGTGTTATTCTTCGAGGCCTGGGTGCTGTTGTCGTACGTCGTCTCGCTCGGCGCCGCATCGTGGTTCTCTCGCTGCTTCTCCTTCTCCCGTCGACTGCTTCTGCGCTTCTCCCTGCTGTCTTTGTCCTTTGTCGGGGTCGACGTCGGCGTGCTCTGTCTGTTGTATAGCAGAGACTCGGCGCCCGATACGGTCGACATCTCCGGGTTCGTCGAGCCGTCCCACTCTGAACCCTCGGACTGCCCGTTGAGACCGCCCACGCGCGCCGCGCGCTCGCTCCTGTACGCACGCAGGTTCCGCTTCGCGTCCTCTTCGGCCTCCTCGTCGATTAGCACGCCGTCCTCGCCGACCTTGCGCCTGCCCTTTTTGCGTTCGCGGCGCTTCTCGTGCTCTCGCTCTTTCTTCTCGCGCTGGCGACGGCGACGCTCGCGGCCCGCAATGTCAGAGGGCCCGGCCGTGATCCCCGTCAGCGTGCTCATGGTATCGCCCGTGTCACCCGTCATCTGCGTCAACCCGCCCGTGTACTCTGTGCTACCATCGTCGACGTCCTTGTACACGGAGCCGCCGCCCAGATTTGTGCTGGGGGTGGCGCCCGACAGGAGCGTGCCGTTGGGCCCCTTGCGGCGCAGCACCGTCGACTTGTAGTCCTCCCAGTCATCTTGCTTGAAGTAGAAGCCGCCGTTCTTGGCCCAGAAGAAGAACCAGATGCCCGTGACGACGAAGGCGACGCCGATCAGGCCGAATAGGACGAATATGCCGACGTTGTTGATGTTGTTGGGATCTGTGACGCCAATGGAGGGGTTGACGGCCTGAGGGTCTTTGTTTTTGCCGTCATCTTTGTCGTCGTCATCTCGGGCGAGCAGGATGGCACGAGCGGCGAGGGGCCCGATTTGAGAGAGATGGTCTGAGGCTGTCTGGACGGCTTGTGTGCGGGTTGCCGCGGCGGAAGAGAGAATACTGCGAGCATGAGCCGCCAGGGTTGGTATGAGCGGTGCCATTGTATCAGGAATGACAGGGCGTTGTGCCCTGGCGCTGCTAAGTGTGGTGAGATGAAGGCGTTGGCGGGAATGTGAGGTTCAGCTATCGTAGTGACTGTGTAGGCTGGCTGGGGAGTTTCCGCTGGAAGCCCAGCCAAACCAAGAATGAGCAACTCCAGTCAGATCCGCGGTGGAATGTTTCTTTGATTATTCCTAAGACACAGTTTGGAGTTCAGATTAGTGGTGATGGATTGGTTCGTTTGCTCGTTGAAATGTGTTTGTTGTATGGGGGTGTGTAGTGCGGGATTGAAGTAGAGAGTAAGCACCGCAGCTGAACTGAATGGGGAACAAACAGGCAGGATACCAATGGACTATCTTCGTTGTCTGGCGGTTTCCACGGGCCATCGACGGGTGCATGCAGCTGGGTGGTTGGGATTGGGCAGCGAATTTGTGGCCCATGACGAAGTGACGTCGCCAAAATCAACAAACGGCCATTCGGCTGTTCGAATGGCAGTGGCCGGGCAACGAGCAATGGCCAATGGGAGAGAAGCCACGGCCACTACTTAATTCGTGACGGTGGGGCTGATCCTTTACATACACTAGAGTACGGAGTATGTACTTCGTAAGTACCTACTTACTTACTTAGGTAAGCAGCGTCCCAAAGGGGATTTGCTAAACGCCCTGTTGACGTCGCACCATCTGGCTAGGACGGGCGCTATTTTCAGATTCTACAAGCGCTAACTGTACATAGTACATGTAGACTCGACTTATCATGTTTGTATACCGGTAGATGCATTCATATGAGATAATCAATCGCCAGTTGTTAGAAATACCTATTATCCATGAGTTCAAGACAAGCTCTACAATAATTCCTAACTAGCTACCTATGTAGGTACGGGGTAAGTAATACATCTATCTATCTATGTAGTGTGTAGTCGAGCAAACTGCCTCTTTTCTGATTCCGCAATCCCCATCTCATCCATCAATGCGTCAACTCATCGATCTCACCAACTCCGACTTCCCTAGCATAACATACCAAGTACACACATACATAGCATAGAGTACTAATACCTCACCATCCATAAATAAAAAACTTCAGGAACAAATCACAACGTGCCACAAATTCGATAACCTACCGATCCATCCATCTGAGTAATAAATACCTAATACACCATAATCAATACCTATCTCCTACTATACATACATACCACACATACACAATGAGAACAAATGTCATGTCCCCAACCAGCAAGCAACGCAATATATGACTCAGGAATGACACCTACCCAATCACAACGTCCCATCGTCCACAGCAGTTCATGCGCTATGGGTTCGGGTTGATTGAACCAATCCCCATTTCCAACAAATGTCACATACAGTACTTTAGTAGCAGTATAGGCAACCTGAGCTCCATCGGTACTTTCAACCCGGGACTTACCGTAGTCGAGGTTTCTTCAAGTACTACTACCGTACATATGTAGACATGTTAGTTAAAGTGTATGCAGGTCGTCGCGTAAGTACATAGGCGCCGCGTCGCGTCGTCAAAATGTTGTTGCGAGTAAACGCCCTACCCATCGCCCCCTATTCAGGGGCCACTACACTACACTACCTACTCCAAAGTTTCAAAACTCACCCGCCCCGTCACCTTTGACCAATGTCATTTATAGGTTCGTGCGCTCGTTGCGTGTTTCGTTGATGAATGGGATTCAACCCAAGGCTAGTAGCCATGTGCACTGGTGAGTATGTACTAGGTTCTAGTACCTGACCTGACCTAGGTTAAATATATCTAGTAAGTTTCCAGTAAACCAATCGCTACACGTCTTCTGACCCATCCGACGATCGTGCCATTTATTCGCTAAAGTGTCATGTTTCATCCACCTGCTTCAGCTCGCCTTGACGTTGACATGTCTTCAATGCTACAATGGATTCTGAACCAATGGTACGCAAACCTTTAGGAAAATGGGAACTGTAGATTGGGCTATGCCGCTTGTTGTGAAGCAGCTACAGATTCTATATCATAAATGCAACGTAATATGAGACCTTCCCAACCCGTGTAAGTATGCAACTATTCTGCCCCCATCGGCGCCTAGCCCCAAGACATGTTTGTTCATCCCACCATTGATACCGTCTCTGCCATATATGAAACGTCATTCCCACACCCATCTCGGCGCCTAATACCGACGAACCAGAGCAACTGCCCCCCCGTCATGCACCCATGTTTGGCCAGGGGGCGAACGGGGCCCTTGGTATCTCAGTCATCTTATCTCATGCAACATTATCAAAAGGCTTAGCCTTCGCGTTAAAGAAATGATTCCCAATGCGAGCAGAAGCGCGAGCTTCATCGCTGTACAGGTCGATCTATCGGTCCAACTCTTATGTCATGACCATGGGAAGAATTCAGCTTCAAAGCACAGGGTATCGCACACAACGTGGCCCAGCCAAGGCTGCGTGAAAGAAGGCAAACAAACACAAGATTAACCACGAGACGCGGAAGACGAGGAAAGAAAAACAAGACAGATTAGACATGATTATATGGAAACAGAAAATCCAGCATTTTTTTTTTTGGGAAACATCGTCATCAACATCGTGCCTTCGGTTCATTGCTCATATACAAGGACACAGAAACGTAGAGTGCCCCTGATGGTAACGTGACAATCTGATAATATGCAAGAAAATAAAGGAATAAAAAAGAAACCAGAGAAGCCCGTGAAACCAAAAAAGATATTCGGAAAGATGCACCGGCATTTCTTGCTGCATCGAGCTTGTAAACAAAATGGAGAACTGCAGAATCGAGCGTTTCTTGGCGTCTAACAAGTAGTCGAGATTGAGCCGGTATCTGGCCTCCGCTCTTGGGTAGGAGCGACAATTGGTGCTGCCGAAGCCTCTAGTACGACGAGTCATCATCATCATAATGACACTGTGAGTAGAGTGGCGAAGGCGTATAGGATGAGGGCGCCGGAAGTCCACGCGTGTAGGCGGACTGGGAGCTGGCTCGTCCCCGAGATCGATCTGAGCGGATTCTCCGCTCATCCCCATAGATCGAGGTTCCGCGGTCGCTGCCCGTACGTGAATTTCCAGTGCGGCCAACGCTGACTTCACCGCCATCTGTGGAGTGAATCTTGACGTTTCCAACTTCGACGACACAGCCGGCAGAAACCTTGATAGTAATGTCGTCTTCTCCGCTGCTGGATCGAGTTGTGTGGGTCGTCGCTGACTGTTTATATTCACTCTCATCTCGACTGACGCTACTCCGAGTGGACCGGCTGCTCCCACCATTTCTCGCCTTTCGGAGGGCCTCGGCAGTCAGGGCAGGTGTTGGCCCGCCGCCCATATTATCTTGATACCGCGCTGCATCCCTTATTTTGTCCTCGATATTCACGTGGGAAGATCTTCGCCGACTCCGTGATCGAGGTGGAGCCTCATAGAAGTACTCATCTTCGTCTATATCATCATCCTCATCCTCATCATAGTTGAAAACCGACTCGGTGGCGTCAAAACTCTGGCGACGGTTCTTGAAGGGACTAGAACCATACTCTACACTGGATCCGCGGCGAAGGACATTTTGGTACATGATGCTTTCATCATCTAGGTCGTCCTCATCGTCGTCGTCAAAGACAACAGATTTTCTGTTGCTGTTGATGTTGATGTTCGACGATGGTTGTGGTTTAAGTACTATACGTTCTGGGCGTGCCTGGGGTTCTGTTCGTTCAAAACGGCCAGGGCGGTCAAAACGTTCAGGGCGATCAAATCGTTCGGGACGATCAAAACGCTCAATTCGTTCTGGGCGTGTAGATTTAGGTCTAGGGGGGGGCGGAGGAGGCATACGTTTTCGGTCTTCATGCTCCTTGGCTTCTTTACTAGCTTTTCTCGAGACCGAGGTACGTCGTGCTACAGACCTCTCTGGTGAAGCTTCATATTCGTAAGGATTCGAGGCTTGGCGGAACCCCATAGATGATGAAGGCCGCCTAAAGCGCATTGCCAAATCCCTGGGCGGGAAGTGATGATCGATGGGCGCATGTGGCGGACCCATGGGCGGTGGCATTGGGCCAGGGCCGGGAAACGGTGCCTGCCACGACGGTGGAGGAAAGGAGGGAGCTACCATACCGGGTGGTGGGTGTTGGAAGAAGGGGGAACCAGCCATTGGTGGCCTTGGTGGTGGCGGTCGTGGGATGGGTTGGCCATAATACGATTCTGGACGGGTGCGTGCTCGAGGTCTCGAAGTGCCTGCAGGATGGGGAGCACTGTAAAAGGGCGATGGTTCCTCCAGCGCCCTAGGTACAGGCATCGGCGCCGTCTTCGCTGAGCGGGCGGGCGGCCGCTGTTTCGAGACAACGACAGGACCCGACCTTCTCTCGTCCTTGGATTTCGGTTTGGATTTACTTTTACCAGTCACTGGAAGTGCGGTGGAATCTGAGGAATCAGTCGAGCTGCTAACATCGGCTGGGCGTCGTGATTCTCTCCGGGTCTTACTTGTATTGGGTTGCTGTTTACGGGGGCTTCCCGGGGCCACGGACCGAGCATACTTCGGTTCAGTTCCTGAAAGAACATGGCCATCGTCATCGGCATCCTCCATGTACGCAACGTGCGACGGTGGGTATGATGTGCGTTTTGGCATGGTGAGGGTGCGCTAGAAGGCGGGGGGCGGCGAATAGGGAATGAGCACGTAGATTATTATCAAGATAGATTGTGCCTTGAACGGCAGGCTTCAAGCCGTCGGAAGCGTCGAGAACTTGGACGATTCTGTAATACTGCACTTGGTCAATTGATCTATTTCCCCAAACGTTCGGGTCGAGGCTGCAATTGAGTTTGACTGGGGGGCTATCTAAGCTTGGTGTCCGTCTAGATAGTAGGGTAATTGATGACGACCATAATAAGAGAAGATGCAGGATTGAGGAATCAGAAAGTCTTACTGTGAAGACGTTGGATGGAGATATGTATTATGCGAAAAGGGTTCGTTCTTTCAAGGACTAGATGTTTGATTGGTCACATTCGGATTTGTCGCAATAACTGGGGGGTTAAGAAGGAGAAAGTTCCGAAAAGGAGGTCCGTCCCAGGAGGTGTAGATATGCGGAAGCAGATATAGGTAGTAGGTCGACAAGTAAGACGACGCAGACGAGGTCACTGTAGGAACACTGTCGCAACAATTCTTGGCGGGGGCCGAGACAGATGGGCTGCAATGGTTGGCCGCGGGATGGGGGGAAGGAAGGGGGGCCGGATTGACGGGTGCTGTCGTCGTCGTTCTTGTTAATAGGCCGAAGAGAGAAACAATGGCTTTGTTTGGTTGGCTAGGTGCTGGATGGGTTGGAGATATATAATGGTGGCGTGAGAGCGAGGTGTCCAAGAGTCGCTGCCAATGCTACCTAGTGCATGCGGTCAAGGGTTGCACATCGGTTCCACGAGAGTTGCACGAGGGTTGCACGATGACTGCAGCAGGATAACAATGCAAAGAAGCGATTGCTGTCAAGCACCAGAGAGGAGCAAGGGTGACGAATGACACGAACAGCGAGAGAGGAGGATCCGAGTTGGGAAGAGAAAGATGGTAGACAGCAAGGAGGACGAGAGCACCTGAGAGGGAGAGGGGGTGTTTCTGGATGGTGGTGGTGGGCAGGCAGGCAGCGCAGGCAGGTAGGCGGGCTGTCGGGGGTTGTTACCGGTTATCGATATTGTGGTTCACAGGCGGGTTTGTTGGCCAGTGTAATTGTCCTATCGATAGGTACCTGGTAGGTACTTAGCTAAGTATATATGTAGGTAGGTACACCACAAGACACCTACAGGCAATGCTATGCAGCTGCCAGATACCTAAAAGGTAAAGGTGTTGTGGGTTAGCAGTGAGCAGGCTCTCTGCTCGTCAAAGTAGATTGAGAGATGGAGAGGTATGCAAGGAGTTGGCCAGGGAAACCAAGTAAAGCCTCTCTCTGTGTGAGTGGGCGTGTCACTGGGTCTGTCTGCCTTTAGGATGGTGTTGTAGTTAGTGGGCTGTTGTTCGCTGAGTTTCGCCCAGTAGTTGAGAGACTACTAGCAGGCAAGACAGAAGATGGAGAGTTAATAAAAAAAATAAAAAATAAAAAGTTGGATCTAGGTTATTTTTTTTTTTTGGCCCGGTTGGACCGGCGGGTATGGTGACGATGTACCGACACACCAATATGGTGGCTTGTAAGTACAAGTCCTTGCGTTTAGGAAGATATGTCGCCCGAAGGTGCTGCTGCAGTTAAGTGGTAAGTGTCTGCAGCGCAATGCACTACAACACAGCAAAGCACAGCGTGGCCCAGGTTAGACCTTGTTCAGTTTGGGGGACTTGGCGTGCCCTTCAGTGTCCGGCGTTTTGCTATTCCTGTTGGTCAAGGATGGAGATTACCCAACTCGGATGCTAATTAAGCAAGATCTAGACAGATGTGGTACTGCAGCCTGTCCAAGTCGCTCGCTCGTCAGCCGGGCTTTTCTACTGCCTACCTAGTAGGTAGGTAGTTTAGTAGTGCTCACTCACTCTCTGTGGCCGGACGGACGGTCGGAGACCCTGAAACTGATCGCCTTGTTCCGTGGTTGCTGGATTTGAATCCAACTAATCCCACCACCAAAGCAGCACCAGTACAAGCTTCTCCCTGTCGTGGGTTCGGCTTGTCATGCCAGTAATTGCCGCAGGAACGCCTCACCAGCCAGGAGATCGTCGCAATGCTGGTTGCTTTTAGATGTCGATCTATGCCCAGAGGGAAGGGTGGAATCGTAATGGTATCGTGAGACGACGTCCCCTGTGGCAAATATCGGGTTGGACCTAGATACAATAGGTAGATAGGTAGATAGATTGATAGACTGATTGATTGATTGATTGATTGATTGACAGGCAGACTGATAGACAAATGGATGATGGCACGATGTTATGCCATGAGAGGGTGGGTGCTGCGTTTCGGTGTAAGTTGGCGGATGGGTTTGCCCTGCTATGTCTGGTGATCTGTGCTCGGTGCTCTGTGGAACGAGTTCACTGCAAAGAGGGTGGTCTTGGTCAAGGTACTAGACTACTAGATCTGGGATCTGGGATCTGGGAGGGATGTAGCATGTAGTATGTATGTATGTATGTATGTAGTAAGTAGTAAGTAGTATGCCTGGGAAGGGGGAGATGCTAATTGCAAGAGGTGAAAGCTGTTCTTTTCGGGGAAAACCAAAAGTCTAGAAGAGACGTCTCTGGCGTCTTCTCGACAGAATCCAAACTGCGGAGTCCGTCTGTGGCGGGTTTCATGCCCAAGTTGGGCTTTGGGTAGCAATTAGGTGCTGCCAGTTGGTCTTCCTTCTCAGACTCTGGAATAAGCGAGACCTGTGGCTGGTGGTTTGTTACCCAGACACCACCAAACTAGAATACGACTTGCTCTACACCAATGGACAGACACGCACAGAAAGAAGGGATCGAATAGGCCGAAATCCTCTCCTCCGATATGGTGGTTGTAATGGCTTGGTGGCTCTGCACTTGAGGCACTTGAGGCCTATGTGCCGCACTACATAAGTACATGTCCACTACATGTAGATATGTGAGAGGAGGGCCATCAGTCAGCTCGAGATGTGGGCAAGGGTGGGTGCACAACCAGACACTCTTCGACAACGCATATCGCATATCGCAGCAGCGTCAATGCCGCCGATGACATATTATTTGCTCGTACCTAGGGAGGAACTAGGCAGGTCGCAGCCAGGGCACTTTACCTAGGTAGTTACGTCTACAGACCTGACGGAAGCCAACACAACCTTTACTCTTCCGCGTCTACTACGTATTACTCCCGTAGTTCTAGAGGCATTGGCACGGCAGAGAGGGTCTTTGTTAAGCCATCAGTCCCACCGCCTTGCCCATTCGGGGGCTATACAGCTGTAGCGTCGAAGGGAGCCTGCATTAGCCACCACCCGTCCACGCCCTCAACCCGGTACGGCCTAGAGCTGGACGACACAATGCGCCTATATCAACCCCTCGACAGACGGAGGAGTCACTATGTGCAGGCAGCAGCTTCTCGTGTGAATGCTTGTTGTAGCTCCCTGCTGTCTGTCAGTGGGAGGACGTGGCAGAGCGGTCTAACGCACCCTTGCTTCACCACCGGACACTTGTTCGACCACAGAACACCCCGTGGCAATTGGAATGGTAACCGGACAGTGTAAGACACGCCCGGAGAAGCGGGTCTATACCGGCGGAAGAGCGAATGGCATTCGAAGCTAGGTTCATTCCTGTGCATCTAAAGGCTCCGGCAGGCGTCCCTGATGCTGATGACGATGCTGATATGACACACTCCGAGGTTGGTTGGTGCCCTAGGACCACAATACGGTAGGTACACTTAAGAATCTAGTTCATATTTGCTTCGCTTACTGCGAATACTCCTCCGGGGTCTTCAATGTTAGCTTAAGGCCTTTCGTTTTCTATCAAGACTACTTGGTCATTTATTAATTAGACCATGGTTATATACGTTAGCTATAATTTTCTTATCCCCTCATTACCGCCTACCTAGTTATTCAAAGCTTATATAGTGGTTAGATAGTAATTAGACCTTGGTTACTCCATATAGCATTGGTAATAATGCTCTGACTGAATCCTTGCTTTTTGTATTGGGCTAACAGTGAAGACCCTAGAATAGCTGTACTACAAGCTGTCCAGAGAATGAAGAAAAGAATCATATGCCTGTAAACCATAGAAAATATAATACTAAGTACCATCTGAAGAAGACGCGGCTTTGACCCACCTGTTGCATATCGGGCGATGGCAAGACATCAACATATGTTATACACATTGACCTTCTCAAACCTCATGGGAACCCCCAAGTAGTAGGCAACGGATCTCACAATTAGCCTGTTCATGCAAATTGATTGGCTCGCCCGGTCTGTAGAGAGAGCTGCCTCGGCCGTATGCATTGTGGCTCTAGTCATGCATGCAATCCTACATCCGTGTCTCTTATGTAGGTGTAGTCGAGCTAAGACGACTCCATGACATAGATGTGTATATCAGTCACGCAACACAGCTAGATATCATAAGGTATGCCTATCATCACCAGCGATGGTTACTCTGCAAGTCGGTCACGAGGAGTGGTCTGTCCTACTGGGCAGACAGGCAGACAGACAGGCAAGACATCCCTTGCTTCATACGCATGCTAGTACTGAGGTCGGAGCCGAAGGCATCTGGTTTGTACACATCGATTTCCATATATGCTATCTCGCCAGAGCATTTCGTCTAGGTGTAGTAATTTATGGTTAGATAGGACAAATAAATGCCTATTTAATTAGAAGTTCAAGGCGAGAAAGTCGGCCCTGTTGCAGACACATGACCTGTCGTACAAACTTAGCCCTTTTTGATGAAAAACGCCAGGACACATCGCTAAGTATGCCCCCACCCGGTGGTAAAGCGACGAACGAGCTGTAATAGGTTCCACAGAATGCACTTTTGATGGTATTACCTCGGCGTATCAAAACGAGTTAGCTGTGCAAACATTGTCTAGTATGACATCAAAAGCTATACCTATGCTCGATGGAATAGAATGGCATATCGCGAAGACACCCAACCTCGTGGTGGGGTTACTTGGCATTGCCGACGAGAGACAGCCTCACCGCTCTTTTGATAAGGTGGAAGGGACAACCCTGTAGTTCGTCGTGTCTCGACCGACTGACGTGGTTGGTATTTCCTCCCGCTCGGAAGAAGGCGGGTCTCCGGCTTTACTGACAAACTACCGACTCAATCGTGGCAACCGGCCGTGGCATTGGACATGTCTCGGGACATGAATGTGCAGCTGTCGGATCCCATTCGTTCTTGATCCCAAACTGCATTGGAGGTCGAGTGCCATTCGTGACCTATCGGCATACGTGAGTACTATTACTCTTTCATATTATTCCTAATCCAATGACTTTCTAACCAAGTCAGCGCCGGCTTGCTTGCGTGTTTCTTTTCTAATAGGGTTTGTATCATAGGGGTAGGTAGATACCTTGATTTAATAGACCTTGCTCTCGATAAGTGCATCGAGTTATTCACTAGACAAATACTATCAATAGGCCACAGTATATCCGTCCTTCATACGATCTTTATTTAGGGGGTATGCCGCTTTGATTTGGAGGTTATACCCCTTTTATTTGATGTTTACGTCCTACTACAGCATCAGCTGGAGATTTTGACACAAGATGATGTCTGCAGAAGACAAGGCTGTGGCATTAAGAACAGTCCGCAAAGAGGAGTCAATATAGGTTCGGCTCTAAAACTTTCTCTATCGTCGTTATAGTATAATGACTTCAACAGGCAGGCCGAGCAATGAAGGTTGAAGGTCAGGCGAGTCGGTTACAGGAAACATCGGCTCCCTTGCTCAACCTACGGCTTGAACATTGATAGCTAGGAGATGATGATTTCTTAGCCAGAATTTCTCCCTAGCAGCTTGAAGTATACTTACCAAAATACGGATTATAATAGGTATCGTCATATCTCGTCTCTTCAAAGAGTGATCAAGATAAGGTGAGCTGAGGTGAAGTTTGGTCTGCGCTCGCCATGCCACGACCTTAGAACACGGCGAGCGTGTCTAAATGACCAGGAACTAACTGATAGATCCTGGGAACACCACGTGTCGTGTTGAGCTCGAGGAAGCTAGTGGGTGTGGTAGATCCGCGCTGTTGTCATTTCCTAACCAAAGCACTTGAAACTCAATTACGCTCTGCACTGGTTCCTATCTTAGGAAGGAATCGTTTGATGTTAGTTGGGCTATATATGATGAGTCATCTCTCAGCGACGGCAAACAAATTCAAGGTGTGTGATGCTGTTCCTATCATCTGGTCTCGGCCAGAAACCGATCTCTAGCCATATTCTCGATGCATCTGTCCCGGCAGTGCTCTTCGTCCGGGGAGGTCGGTGGTCAAATGGTTGTATCTCTTGGCGGCTTGCTCACCCGCACCGTTGGGAACGGCTGACAAGGTGTTTATTAAATGTCCCGAATATCCAGGTCAGAACCAAGACCCAGAGGAATGGGCCATGTGCAAGGTCTAGGATATAGAGAGGTAGTGTAACGTGGCGTCAGGGCCCGTTGCAGGTCCCAAACTCTATTCGAACACGGACTGTCGACGTCATAGTAGACTCAGCTCAGAGTCACGCAAAACAAGACGCTCTGAAACAACTCCACATCTGTGTGAGTAGAGCCAGGTTTCTGGTCAGGCGTTTCACTGGGATATATTGTCCCAAAGGGAATAATTCTGGAATGACCGCGCCTGGGCACTTGATCGAAGAGAGATCGACGATGGCGACAGCTACGGCAGCCGTGACAGCCGCGAGCACAACGACGAGAAAGAGCCTAACCGTTGGACTAAGAAATAAGGTGGTTACTCCAACCCAGCATTCAGATACTCGACTTGCCTGGGTTGGATGCTGATTGGACATAGGTACCCTCCTAGATCCTCACGTGGTTGTATATTTCACGTGACAGTCGTCCAGCGGCCACTCGACTCGGATTTATTCAAGGAGACCGTTCTATGTAGCCGAGACAAGTAGATACATACGGTACATACTAGCAGGTGCTATTTTTACTGCCGAGAAAGAAGGTTGGTCTTCGCCATTGTGAAGGGCGATCGCCAGACGGCACGGGTTGAGCCGAAATGCAAAATATGCAGCGATGATCCCCTACTGGGATTTTCAACCTCAACACGCGAAGCTGATTAGTGTTGTCTCGCTAGGATATCTAGGACCATTTGACCAAGTCCTAGCAGACTAGCTAGCTACTTACAATGCTAGGTGCAGTGCGCATGGACACTAGATTCAGAAAAGTAGCATCAATGTTCTTAATGGCCAAAGATCGACAGTTCATATCTTCCTCGAAGGGAGATAGATACCCAGCAACATGCGGGCAACAAGGAAAACATGCATTTCACAGTTGATAATATGCAAAAACTCAAGAGGAACAACCCACCCTATTTGTTTCGGAGTCTACTTACTTAACAAGCAAGGTAAACCCATCCATCTAGCAGTCACTCATGACCTGTTTGTGCATACTCTCTCTTGGAAGGCCGCACGCAGTCTGAAACCAAGAAGGAAGGGCCATAAAAAAAGTTCCAAAGCTCCAAAATTTTATGCCATGGGCTTTCACTCCGAATCGGGGAATCGAACCCCGGGCTTGACGGTACCCCGTGGGATGAGAGCGTCAAATGTTAGCCACTACACCAATTCGGAGAAAATCGAGGGTATAGGTGGGATTGAACCACCGACGATGGACTCGCGGGGAATCGAACCCCGGACCACTCCCAATCACTGAATGTTCTCTTTGAGGAGAGAAACACCTTATCAATGCTAAGGGAGTATTATACCACTAAACCACAAGCCCAGATGGGAAGGGAAGAGACGAGCTGCCCTGTGTGGAGGCGGTGGTTGATAAAACAAGATATGACCGTCTGTTTTTTTTGCTTGGCTATGGGTTGGGTGTGTGTGGTGCGGTCCTAGTGTAGGAGGTAGGCGGATAGATCTGATAGATAGCTAGGTTAGCTCCGCTAATCGACAAGGCCTGTATTGACCAAGGTTAGGCATGTTACTTTTCTACTATGTATCTGTATCTCTTGGCTAGGTACGGTAGGTTAGTAAGTATCATGAAGTGCTAAGTAGGATCAACCCTCCCAAAAAGAAGATTCACCTTTGTGTGAAGAAAGGCGATTTGTATATGCATCGCCTATCGGGGAATTTCAAGGCAGCGTGAAAACAACCCAAGTCGACAGGTGGAATCAAGCTTCCGAGTCCTTCCGGTGAGGGGCATCTAGTGGCAGTTATGACTCTAAACCGTTGACTCTCAAATTCACGACTCCTCGTTGGGTTGCACCCGGGACATTGGCCGGTTGATAAGCTCTGTCATCTGACGCGCGTTGAAGCACTCTCAGGACTCTAAGGAGGGGTTTCTCGTAGGCAAACAAGATCCGTCTCCCATTTACCTACCTACATTATGCAAATCGATTCCCATTCCCCAGTCACACCGAGAGGTGGCAAGGGGGTGGGTGGTAGGTGTGGTCAATAAACGGTAGGTGGTATCTACCGTAGGATGGATGGTATCTGCCTGCAACTGCAAGGCAAGGTAGGCGAGTGAGGGGAGCATGCAGTAGGGAGGTAGGCGAGTAGGCAGAGAGGAGAAAGGCATGTAAAGTAAATAGGTAACCAACCTTAAAAAGTAACAGGCATTTTGTTCACAACCGAGACAACTACCTACATAGACGAGATACCTACACTAAGGCTACACAGTATTTGCCTCTCGATCGACATGCGGAGAAGCGGGTGGGTTGTGCAGGCTGTGTAATGCCCATGTACTTAGCAGCATTTGCATACCTACGAAGTAGGTAGGTAGCGAGGGTAGGTAAACATGGCTTGAACATGGCATTTCTCAACCCGATGCGCCGATTTGAACAATGGCCATCTCTCTCCCTGCCTGCTGTACTACGGTACTTGTACTTCAGATGGTGGATATCGATATTCTACTTAAGCAGCGCTGAAGCTAGCCAAGATTCCTTGTTTACGCTATCAACTAACGAAGCTTAGGTGATCATTCTGTCCCTTGTCTCCTCGATAATAGTCAGATAGTATAGTTCGTCGACTGTCTGTCCGTCTGTCTGTCTGTCTTACCAAACCCGTTTGAATACATGCACATTACGTCACATACAGGTTGGTGCACAGATAGCGTACCTAGTCTAGGTATGTAGTATAAGTAAGTAGGTATTATGATGATATGATAGCAAGATGTCTTGAATAGGTGGTGGTGGACTCACTCTTGGGATATGCCTGCCTACCTGCCTGCCTGTTGGAAGTGGCAGGCAACGATGCCCTCGATACTGCACATTTGCTAGATCTAGGTAGTTCCCCATCATAGCCGCAGCAGCCGGGGCTTTGATTGGAAATGTCGCCCAGTTTATGCGTGTCTGTGTGGTTCAGCGCCGTCGAGCACCCAACTGCTGCAAGGTACAGCGCGGACGGGCTGCAGTGATGCGCAACCCCCGACCCCTGGCTGTGCATTGCCATCGACTCACCAAGACACCAGCGAATGATACCGAAGCTCACGAGCCTCACCAGCGTCGCATACAGACGCACATTCCGCGCACATCGACGCCGGAGACTCTGGGTACGGCCATGGAAGAGGGTGTGCAACCATGTCAGATGCCCTTGTCTAGCAGCACTAGCGAGCACGAACATGCCTAGTAATGACCAAGTTGCCCACAGTCGACCAGCGGTGGGGGGGTGGCAGATAAACCGTGTGTCTTACCACTTACGATTTCTTACGACGTACTCAACAGGTAGACCAACAGGTAGACACAGTCGGTGCACTCGTATCCTCGCCCGGTTCTCGCACTACGCTGCTGGGCCGCACACCATCTTCCTGTGCGTGATTCCGCTTTGGGATCGTGTCTCCCTCCTCGCCTCCCCCCTCCAGCTACTCTCTGCTAGTCCAAGATGTGAGTCGTCGCGTCGTGCCCTGCGCCCTGTGATTGATTCACGGCAATAAGGAATAGTCCGATCAGAACCCGGTGTCCCTCAAGGGTATGGAGCTCCTCCCTCTTGTGGGGTTTGCTAAGATAACTAACCGTCTTGACAGCTGAGTGACCGGGATGACCACCACTCTTCGTCTTGATCTGCTACCGGGTAACCCATAAGGCAGCTTCTTTCGACCAACAGGTGACTAACCGACCGAGCACCAGCCACCCTATCTTACATATATCGTCTGCCTGTGGTAATATATATATATCTATCTATCTGGCCTCACCACCATGCGTTTCCCTGTCTTGTGTGATTTTGATTGATTACTTCTGGCTCGAGGTTGCTCTTGCTATATTTCCTCTACACCTTCGCTACGCTTCTTCATTGTGAGCCGGCTTGGGCCCGGCATTACTGAAGCATTAATTCTATAAAAGAGTGCCTCCCCCCCTCAAATCCCCATTACTCACCTATATCATCTAAGCTTGAAATGAATGAACACTCAGAAACTTGAACTTTCATTGCTGTTGAGGATCCTTATTCGTGTACCAAGCTTAACTGCCTAATCAAGATGCCTCTCTTACCATCCGATGCTCGCACATCAATGCATCGACAATCGTGGCCACCTAGCGGGCTGTGGCCCTCAAGCCCTAGCCGCATCCCGCCGGCACTAGATGAGGACAAAGACGGGCTCTCTACAGATGACGAAGACATCGACATCTCGAGAAGGCCCGAGAACCCTCTCAAATACTTCCTAACACCCGCAACCCCTATGGAGGAAGAGCTAGAGTTTCAGTTCGACTTCGATGCGGGCATCGAGGACTCGAACAGCCCCCGTCAAATAGTGAGAAGCGTGAGCCCTTCAACGCTCGACGGCCTCAGACGATACAAAGCCAGGAGCAAAGAAGCAGGCTGTGCTATCCTTGATGATGACGACGAAGACGAGGATGATGATGGAGAGGAATACATTCGCTTCACTCCTCAGAAGCCACTCCCCTTCGGTCTCGACGACTACTTCGATTGCCCACGTCGTAGCTCTCCCAACCGTCGAGGCTCAGACTCTCTACTCTCGCCTTCATCACCTTCATTCCACGTGGGCTCGCCCAGGGGTCGTCTAGCCAAGCGCTTTGCGCCGCCACCTCCATCTCGTCGTGTCAGGCCTCACGCTAGGACATTGCAGCGCCGACACTCCTGGCGCGAACCCAGCCCGGACGTTTGGTCTATCGACGAAGAACCAGAGAAGGAGACGAGAAGTGAGATGGGGCTCAGTACTGAGGATCTCGACGATGGTACAGAGAAGAAGACTCAACCTATAGATATACCGGCTGCAAAGCCTAGGAAGAAGAAGGTCCGGTTCGTGTTGCCAGTTACGGAGTATTGATTTACATCATAATCATCATATATCCATACCCATCTCAATTTTTCTAAACTTGCATATTTCCTGATCGGCTAGGGGGTGGACATCTACTGCATGGGCACGGAGTCGCGGATTGCTTGATTTCTTAAGGGGTCTCCTTTCTGCATCATGGTCACTCAGGTTGTCTCTTTGGCTTTTCCTCATCTCGTCACCGTTTCTACGGAGTGTCCTCGGCATATACACGGCGTCTAGGCAGGGTGGTAGTTATCTTCTTTATTCCTCTTATATTCCCATGCAACTGAGGCATTACGTTGGGTGGTTCTATCTGTTCAAGGCTTTTTGGTTATACATGGGACCAAAATATTTTCCCTGGCTTCTTTCTACACTGAATAAACTAAATTAATCCTCCATTACATGAACCTTGTCCTTGAACCTCGTGACCGTGATCATCCAAAACATAACCCCTCATTTGCTAACTGTGACCCCCACGTTCATAGTCCGAAGGGATTTCACCCAAGACATTTATCCAGGAGATCGATAGGTATTCATCGGCGACCTCCGAAAGAATAACTTTAAAAAACATGTAAGCTCTCTTCCGATCTGAACTTGTCAGCATAGCTAGAACAGGAAAGCAGCAAATTTTTTCCACATTAAGCGAGGACATGAACGGCGTAAGATAGAATGGATAGGGTAACCCGCGTAAGCCCAACCAGCCTTGAACCGAAAACCCCCCTTTCCGACCCGCTCCGATATCCTCCTCCCTGTGCTACCCTCGGGCCGGCCGCGAGCACAAGCTTCTTATTCTCACTTGTTTTTTTTTTTTCAACTGCGTTGCCTAACATGACTAGTCTGATCGCCGCGGCGTTGTGTCGTCTTACGTTACGCAATCCTTTTCGTTCCGTTTCCATATCCACGCGTTTTTGTATGTGTACATATATGCACAGCCGCTCTTTGCGCATGTGCCCAGCCTTTTCTGTTCCGGATCGTCGGGACCCGGGCAGATTTAGTGCGAGACTACTAGTTCATTAGTCAGTAGATGATATCTATAAGGGCATTCGGTCTGCTTCCTTGGGCACACGTGCGGGTTGTCGAGATCGGTGAGCAAGCTTGTGAATGTGCTCGTGCCCGATGTATTGGTAGCTTTTACTTGTCGAGATGGAGCTATGTGCTTATTCTCCTTGGCGCGAAATATCCGATGCGACTTATATGTACTACGTAGTAAGTCCTTCTTATTCGTCGATTGTACTTATGCTGCTCTCGTTATATTAAGTACCTATTACACCCGTTACATCGTTTTCAATGGTAGCCCACTACGAAAGCAAGAATTTGGCAGCAGTGTTATAACCAAGGCCTGGTTCATCACTGTTCAACTATAAATAACCAGGTGATGATAAGGGCATAACAGAGTCATAGCTAACCTCTAATCATGGCTTAACTAACAGATAACTACTGAAGAGTCTTAGTAGAAAATGAGAGGTATTTAGCTAATATTGAAGACCCTGGAGGAGGTGTAAGCCTTGCATATGCAATGTACATGTACGGTAGATCTAAAAGCGCCGCATTACCTACCCTGCGTCAGTAGTTACAGCTAGTATATTAACCTATCAGACAAGGCATCACTTTGCGAACCCAGTTGCTATTGTCGGGCGGTGTTGAGGCGATATGGCAGTTATCTCACGATATAACATACGGCATGAGCCGAGTCGCCTATTCATTTTTCTCTCTCACCTTGGTGGCGACGCTTATTGTCCCACAGTAGTAGCTACCTGGATATGTTACGGACATGGAAGCGTAAGATAAGACTATAACGACTACTAGTTTAGTAGACCTGTCTGAGGATGCTGCATGTATACATGGCTATCTCCGTTACACGTGCCCGCAGTGTGAATCATTGATAGTGAAAGAAAAGAGAAGCTAAAGCTAGTGCTAACGCCAGAGGTTCAGAGGAACTCCCATCTATTCCCGGAAACTGGCATAGCTTGCCACCCATCCTCGTCAATCCCGAATAGCTGGTAAATTGGAATTCTGGCCCCATATACTCGGGAGCACAGGGAGGGATGGGCAAGATTTCGGCCAACGAACCGCCCAACTACCGCAGCACTGCATATTACAAAACATGGGTAAGAATTTTCTTCAGGTATCTACGCGAATACGTCGAATTTACTGACGTAAGATACTGATGCACACTAGACGAGCTTATGTACGCACCTCGCTTATCGAACGTGCGGCGAAGGTGAATACAAAGCGGCACATTCCCATAGCCCTATATGTGATCGTATCTTCCATCTTGTCGCCACACCGCCCTTTTGCTGCTAATAATACCCCAAGCAATCTGACAATGGACAACATCTTGGCCGGAACTAACAGTCGACCGTTAGTTGAACACTAGACTACGTCTGACTTAACCTAACCCACGCTTCTGCCAAAGCACACGCTAGGTGCCCGAAACGGAAGAAGTTGCATGTGGCTTTCTGCTAACGTCGCACGCGGCCGGCCAGCGATAGAGATAGGTAGATCGACAATGTAACCTCGATGTAGATGAGAGGTCAAGGATCAGCCCTACGCCTATTCTAAGGTCTTCAATGTTAGCCCAATACAGAAGCAAGGATTCATTAAGAGTGTTATTGCCAGTGCTATACAGAGTAATCGAGGTCTAATTACTCTCTAATCACCGTATAAGCACTGAATAACTAGGTGATAATGAGGGGATGATGAAACCATAGCCAGCCGAATAAGCATGGCCTAGCTAGTAGATAGCTAGTCTTAATAGACAATGAGAAGAAGTCCCGAGCTAACATTGAAGACCCTGGAGGAGGTGTATAGTACATCCACGGCGTTATCCTCGCATTGTACTAACCTACTGCAGAGTCTATGCCAAGCTTGTCGTTCTTCGCCCAGGAATGGACATCTAATTGGGCATACCTACTTCATACATCTAAGGGAGTTGACCCTCCGGGTTCGTCTAGACATCATTGGTCTTCGTTCCTCGCTGTACGAACTCGTGCCTCACCTGAAGTCTTACGTCATATACTTGGGCGTTGCTAAGCAGTCTTTCACGTGGGGGGTCTAAGAAGACATGCAGCTACTATGCTTAACAATGTGAGCGTGAGATGAAGTCGAGGACAATTCACTTAACCAGCGTGCAATGTGTTAGCAGGAGCTTCTTTCGCAGCAGATATCCTCATCTCGCAACGCCGAGTTCAATGCCAGACGAGCTGGAGCCAAGGCGATGGTTCTAGCACAATATGCCTCCTATTCAGCCGCAGTTACTTACTTCCGTGCGGGCACTCTAAGAATAACCTCGCCGTAGAAAAGCGAGGAATCCTTTCAACAAGAGATGAGCCCTCCCCCACGACCCAGCTGCTTGGTACGGTGGAGGGCTGACACCCACTTACTCCTCTTCGATGGTCGACTACCAAGGCTAGGGAGATCGAGACCTGGAGAAAAGCGCTAAACTACTGCACGAGTAAGCACAGACTAAACGGTCTCACCAATATCACAGCTATGTCGTTAGTAAGTCGGCATGCATGTCTGTATTTCATCTGATAGGGCAACCTGGACTAACACGTGAAGGCCTGACTTAACCCTAAAGATGGACGCAGAGCGTCCTCAAGATTGGTGGCGCTACTATTACAGGGCGCTAATTTTATTTCTCGAAAGAGGTTGTTTTTACATAAGTAAGTATGGCGTATCTTTGCAAGAGGTTTTGTTTATGCATGATTCTGATATCTTGCAACCTTTCCCAGGTAGGCAATATACACGGTGAGATATTAGCTACATACCCCCCTCCAACAGTTGAATGCACCACAATTGTCCTCGAACTTTGCTTCAGCTGCTGTTCGCCTTTTGGGCTTGATGCTCCCGCAACTTAGTGAAGAACGTGACGCTGAACTGCGAGTCGACGAACTCGAGGAACTTGGTGATCTTATCCCCCGCTTCGTTCATATGTAGGATAAGGACGTACTTTATTAGAAACGAAGAAAATTAGTATGGGTTTGCTTCTCGATTAATATCTTGTTATGTATCTTTGACACTGATTTCTATTTTGTTTCTTGGTTGATTCTATTTTCTCATCATCACAACTTCGACAATACAAGCTGACGCATTTCAAAAATAGTATTGTAGGGAAATAATTTCTTGAGGGAAATGGGACACTCACCTCATTGGCATATGGCCCGACTTCCGTCATCGCCGTGCTCTTCGCCCACATGACGACCTTGTTCTCTTTTTCATCCTCGACTAGGTCGTTGACGGTCACGGTGAAGTCTTTGAAGAGCGGTATCCAAGTCGCGAAGTACGCCTTGTACTCTGCGTTGTTCAGGGGCTGACGGCCAAGGGATTCTGGGGAGATGGTGAGCGTTTTACATTCTGGGCATAGTAGGTAGAGAGGTAGGTAGCTAGATAAGTCAGGGTAAGGCGCTGTGCTGCCACGTACGAGGGAGAACTTGATGCACGCAGTCTTCGGTGCGAATTGCTACCATGGCTTCGAGATCCCACTTGTTGTAGGTATCGATCACAGCCAACGCCGTCTGGCGACGTCGGGATGGCGCTGTCCCGGAACTCATTTTTCAAGCTTTGTCTTTCTTGAATTTTTTTTTTCTTTGCGCGTTAATATTGGTACCCGTTCGAAAATTTGCACTTTCTCGTTAAGGTACAATACCGGTCGTGTGAAGAAATACTCAGTATTAGGCCAATTCCAGCTGAGAGAGGGGTTACGAATGAGCATTGGTGTGATGACATTCTCTGACCTTCCGTATTCAGTTTACTAGCGCTTTTAGATCTACCGCACACGTTACATAGATAAGACTTTCACCTCCTTAATGGTCTTTAATGTAAGTTTAATTCCTTTAGTAGCCATCTATTATTTAAGCCATGATTGTATGTTAGCTATACTTTATTATGCCCTTATTGTTCCCTAATTATTCGGTGATTATTTAGTGATTAAACTTTAATTATAACAAGGCCATATATAGCTGCTAATAGTGTAGTTTTAAAAGGCTGCAAGATATGTCGGAAACATGGATAGTTAAAAATCTTATAAAGATACGCATAGGCTTTTAAGCCAATGGAAAAAGTAAATAGAAAGCTAAAGGATACTTTTAATATTTGGTCTTCTGATGTCTTGAGCATTGGGCTCAAATAATGTATTGATATGAATGCTGAGCGTGTAGTAGAACGAGGCCAATCTAATCTGGCCCCTTTTTAGGGACATTAAAGTCAACGCCTCCAACGCCATGCCATGATGCAATCTCACAAACCCAATATAGTACAAAGATCTCAATCCGACTCGTCCTCTTCCACGTCCTCGACAGTCGCGGCCTTGGCTTTACCCTTACTTTTATTCTTATCTAGTCCTTCATTATCACTGTCGCTGGAGCTGGCTGCACGAGATGCAGCCTCAATGGTATTCTCGTTCCTTGTATTAGGGGGAGTTGTCGTAGAGGAGCTGCCTGGATTGTTGAAAAGCAGTTGAGAGGATCCGCCCCACTGTGGTATCAACGGAGTGGGAGCTGCTACATTTGGGGGCTCTGTCTGTGTCTGATTCGTCGATGACCCGGGGTTTCTATCCATTCCGCCTTGCGCATCGCTGCTTCGCACCGGAGTCTGAGCATCGGTGGATGAAGTAGAAGAACCCGCATTACCATTCAAGTTGTGAACTAGGTCATTTCTAGCTGAGTGTGTTGCTGGTTGGGCGTGTTGGTGTGAAACATCATACGATGAGGTAGTTTGATTATGATGGCTTCCCACGTGTTGCTGTGAGGGTTGACCATCGAGGCGCTGAAGTGGTAATAGCGACCAACCAGGAGGGATGGATACTCCTTCGGGAAGATCTTGGCTACCAGAGGGGATGGCAGATGCATACGAAGGACCACCATGCCTCGTAACAGGGGAGGGGGGAATATACATTGTATTGTTGGGGAAATGTATATGTGGTTGCTGAGCTATGAACTGAGCATTAACTCCTGGTTGAGCAAATGGACTGCCACCCCCGGCAACCGCCTGTGGCTGAAATTGACGCAATCGGTTCAATTCTACGGTCAAAGCATAGAGAGTGTGTAGTTCGGCCTGAGTGGTTTGCAAGGCATACATTTCTTGTTGTATTCTGTTCGAGATCTCATGGAGTTGTGCCTGCATGCTTTCAATGCTGTTCTGGGCGTTGTTGAGATTGATTGGCGGAGCTGTTGTAGTCGGCGTCGGCAGAGCAGGAGGGATGATAGGTGGGTTTACACCTTCACGAGGCTGACGCATCTGGTTCGCCAGATCATTTATATCCTGCGCATCGCCTTGAGCAAAGCCCAATCTTATTGGGCCGAACTGAAATACGCGGATATTGCCCCGACCCTGAGCAGGCTGGCCAATATTTCCTGGTCCTGGTGCTCCTCCAGCACCAGCACCAGCACCACCACCGGGCGCACCTGGGGCTGGAGGCTGAGGCTGCCTGCCGGCTTCAGGAGCCTGTGTCGCAGCATTTCTATCGGGGTTCGTTCCATCGATGACAACCGAGCGTCGACAAGTGGGGCATACCTGCTGCCTCTCCAACCAGCCCTTGAGACAGCCGAAATGTAAGATGTGCCCACATGGGAGCTTCTTCGGCCGGGAACGTTCCACTGCACCGACAGCTGTGGGGTCCCAAGGTCTCATATCCTCCCTGCAAATGATACAAGTGTCCTCTCTGCTTAGGTCTTCCTGAGTAGCATCTGGGTACTTGTTCATGTCCTGTAGCGCTTTCCGATACCTCATTAGAGCACCAAGGCGCTTTACGAAGGAACGTGCAGTCATAAAAAGATCTCGCATTATGTGGATGGGGAGCCCGTAGAACATCATGAGGATCGCAAAAAATACAGAGTAGATTACGAGCTTAATCAAGTCTGAATGGCGTTAGCAAAGGAAGCTAATCACAGATTACGTGACCTCCTACCTGTAAATAGGTCAAGGGATAGTATCCAATGTCCCTTAGATTCCCAACCAGGCACTTCGATATCCATCTCATCGATATCATCCTCATCTGGAAGTTCTTCTTGTCGGGCGGCTTCAGCTTCAGCAGAATCATCAGACTCTCTACGTCTCAAGATGTCGTTGCGCTGTTCTCGAACTAATCGCCGGCGCTCCTCGAGCCGTGTATGGGTCTGTTTCTTAGTGATATCGGCCTCTATCAAAGATAGGAGATAGCGGCAGGTGGTGCGAGTGGAACAGGTCGCCAGGATGGCAAACTCGAAGAGGAACATGACCATCATGTTAGGACGTGCTTGCTGAATGACAACGTGAACCGCATAGGAGAATAGCCAGGTGTCGTAAGCCACGCTGAGTAGAAGGGAGACGCTAAGTCGTAGATGAAATAATCTCGGGTTGGCGGGGGGTTGTTGTTCCAGCACTTCGACACGGCCCTCACCTATCCATTCCCACACTTTTCCGGTGACTAGGGCGGTAAACATAACAAGAAACCAGCCGCCAACCTCCTCACGAAAGATAGTCATGGCGAGGCAGGTCTCGGTAACGGCAAACCAAGCTTTCTCGTAGAGTTGCTCGATCTCAACAGGTCGCAGAGGGCCATAACATAATCTTTGAAGTCCCCAGACAAAGGATGCGTATACCAGTAGAACAAGGTTGACTAGGATCTATCGTCGGTGCCAGATTCGGGTTAGTCAGAGGAATTGTTGCGCCCAGATGTGAGTAGAACGGAGAGGGCAAATGGGGAGGCGAACCATGAGGCTGAGGTTGTTCTGTGACAGATAGACCATGGCGGAGTAGAAGTTGGCACGCTGGTTGAAGGCGTAGGCAATGACGCCGGTGGCCAGCCCCGTCGAGGCCTAAGATGATTGAGTTAGACATTAGCGTGGTAAGTCTTTGGGGGTCTTGGAGAGGTGAAGCAGCGTTGGCAATGATGGAATATAGATACGAGGGAACCAGGACTGAGCTTACCCCGGCATACCAAAGGAGGCGCATCTCGGGCGTCTCGGACGATGGAAAGAGGCGGAGGACAAGGGAGTGCAAAGGTCTGTTAAGCTGCAGAGAGGCAGTTAGGCGCCCATTATTTCGAAGAGACGGGGGCTTGAGAGAAGCAAATTGCAATTGCGTTGTGTGCTCTGGAGGAGGAGACGGGATGTAGGTGAACTACTAGCTACTTGTCTGTGTATTTGATGCTATCTCAATGATGCCACCTGTTGCATACTAGGTAGGTTATGTAGATTATGTAGATTATGTAGGTTATGTAGGTAGGTAGGTAGGTAGGTAGGTACATGTGTAGGTACCTAGGTAGTGGGCTGTGGGGCCACGTGCCTCCTGTGCAAGATGGGGGATGCTCAACCACCCAAGCCCGCGCCCGCGCCCGCATCGGTGCCCGGCCCTTAGGGACTCCATTAGTACATACCTAGGTACCTATTACCTACACCAAAGAGCAATGACGTGCAACAAGTGGGGTGCTCAAGTGTTCAATCATTTTATCCTGGTGTCTCTTTTGGGCAGATTCTAATGAGCAGTAAAGACACAGAGAGAGACGTGGCAGAACGTGGGGTATACTAGGTAGGTATGTACACAAGTGGTCAGCTAGGTAAGCGCTCCCAGCATGACCTTCAATCACTACCTAGGTAGGTACCTTCAAGGAGCTGCTGGTACAGCGAATACCTAGGTACATATATAGTTTCAAGAATATACAGCTCATTAACACGTACCCTTGAGTAGGTAGTAGACCTCTATGTAAAATGTCTATGTGCTTGGTTATTTCTGATTTTTTCACGGCAACGGACCACCCCTGCCATTTCGAACTGCCTTGCAGATCTGTGATTGAAGCTTTAGGGATCCACTTTACCTGGGTACCTCCTCAGGACTGATAGTGCTAGAGGTATTGAACTAACAGGGGTCTGATAGGGGACCTGTCGCGCACTACAGGCGCATCCCTCATCTCCATCTGCCCAAATTCAAACTCCAGTAGTTTTCCAACCTACTGTATTGGATCATGCTTCGTGACCTTGATTTTTCGATTTAGTTTGTCTATTCCCTTTGCCTTTGCATATAATTTCCCTGCCTTTCCATTATTAGCATTTCCAATTACCAGCTTACTTACTCGGCTGATCGAAAGTTTGTTGTTGTTTTGTACACAGCTGGCACTGTGTGTCTAGGCTTAACTTTAAATCCGTCCGCCGCAGTCCAATTGCACCGACATCGACGCATGTTACGATTTAACAGCTGTTCGCAGTCGAAGTGATGGTGGCTTCTCGAAATTTGTACCGATATCCGGCTTGAGATATTTTAGACGTAGCCTACGATGGCTGTGCGCCGTGTGAGGATTATACTCGCCATCGTTGCCTTTTGGGTTCTGGCTTCGTGGTACTACAACTCGGGAGGATCAGGCACCACAGGCTTGTTTAGCTCCATGCCCGGGTCCAAGAATGGAGGTGGTGAACGATGGACACGGCTGCCAACACGGTACCAAGTTGATACACTCGCCCAGCTGCCGACGAACAAGCCTGCGCGGCCTATTCCCCGAATACAAGCTCCTAGGCCGCAGGAGGACGCCACCTCGAGAGACGAGCGACTTACGAGGCTAGCCGTAGTAAAAGAGAGCTTCCACCACAGCTGGGAGGGCTATAAAAAGAATGCGTGGGGTCACGATGAGATCAAGCCTATCTCGGGCCAGTATAAAGATCCCTTTGGTGGCTGGGCCGCTACTCTGGTCGATTCACTAGATACATTATGGCTTCTTGGCTTAAGAGACGAGTTTGAGACTTCGGTGAAGGCTTGCGATGAGATTGATTTTACGACCACCATGTCACAGGATATTAACGTGTTTGAGACCACCATCCGATATCTTGGTGGATTTTTGGCTGCATACGAATTGAGTGACAAACAATATCCCAGTCTGTTGAATAAGTCTACTGAGGTCGCAAACCTTTTAATGACTGCCTTTGATACCCCAAATAGAATGCCTATACCTCGATTTAATTGGAGGAATTATGTTCGGGGCAGGGCTCAAAGGGCACCGACGACAGTTTTGTTGGCCGAGATCGGCTCTCTCAGTCTTGAGTTCACCAAGATGTCCCAATTGACGGGAGATATGCAGTACTATGACGCTGTACAACGTATATACGATGAGCTAGAAGTTGCGCAAAGCAACACTCGGCTTCCGGGCATGTGGCCAGTCATGATTGATGCCTCTACCTCACCGATGAGTTTCAAAGGCGATGGCTTTTCTCTTGGTGGCATGAGCGACAGTGCTTATGAGTATCTCCCAAAACAGTACCTGCTTCTCGGAGGCTCTCTCGAGCAGCCACGGAAAATGTACGAAGGGTTCATTGATGTTGCCGAGAAACATCTCTTGCGTCGCGCACTGCACCAAGGCAACCTTCCCATCCGCTTCTTTGGGGATGCCCATGTATCTAAACCACCCAACGCGGAAGCAATCGTGGTTACAACCCCTCGAACACAACATCTTACTTGTTTTGTCGGTGGCATGCTTGGTATGGCAGCAAAGATCTTCAACCGGCCTGACGATCTCAAAGTAGCCGCAGAGCTTACCGATGGTTGTGTTTGGTCTTATAGCGGTACGCCCTCGGGTATCGGGCCAGAGATATTCTATTACATCCCATGTGAGGAGAATGACTGCCAGTGGAGTGACAGTAGAGTAAGTAGTACGATTCTTAGTTGGGTTTTGCGGCCTCAAGGGCATAAATGCCTCGAGATGGTCTTTACCACTTTGAGATTGAGATGAAACTCTAGAAATAGACGATAAACTGACTCTGCGTGTTATAGTGGAAAGATGCAATCAGAAAGCATTGGAGCTCTGGTCAAAGAGATGAAACCTTAACAGATGAACAGATCGCCGAACTTGTCGACGCTCGCCGATTGCCTCTAGGGATGGTTGACGTGTACGACCGGAGATACCAGTTACGACCAGAAGCTATTGAATCAGTCTTTTACATGTACAGATTGACTGGCGACCAGACATGGATGAACAAAGCCTGGGACATGTTCACCTCCATTGAGAAGCACACGCGAACTGCCTATGCATCGGCAGCCCTAGATGACATTACGATGATGAAGCCGGACCAGTTGGACAGCATGGAGAGCTTTTGGCTCGCCGAGACGCTGAAATACTTCTACCTCATTTTTAGTGATTGGGAGCTCTGCGATTTGGACAAATGGGTACTGAATACAGAGGCACACCCGCTCCGGCGAGCTGATGCGTAGAGAAAGGGGAATATAAAGAATCATATGACAGTTTGGATACAAGTGCTTGGCTGCATTATTTGGTAATTGTGCATAGTATTATAGACATACATAGATGGGCTCACAAACTTGAATATACATACTCGACCTTGTCACACGGAAACGAAACATTTTTAATGTTGTTGCATTATATCCGATTGGACAAGTGTGCGTTTTAGATGGGCACTGTCGCCTATAAACTTCGTCTGTAAACTTCGTCTATACACGGAAAAACATGTACATATGATGTGTACTGGAGCTCCGCTTTAGGGGATGCATGAGAGGCTCCGAAGAGTCCCGAAACAATGGAACGGACCCGTATTTCGGCCTTGCATGTCGGAGATCATAAGTAGAAATCGGACAGGTATAAAATGTCCGACCCCCCATAAGCCGATAGGGGTTAAAAGTCTCTATCATACCTAACGGGGATCTCTCGTAGCTCATGACTATGACGAAAACTTGCCCAAGGGTAGATAGACCCTTCGGTAGCACCCCAACCTATTTGTTCCAACCAACCGAAAAACAGGATGCGAGCACGCCAGCTTGGCAGCACCAATTAAAGCCCTCCCAATTCTCCACGGATGAACCCAGAGTCGTCATGGATGATTACTACGGGAGTAGTGTAACTGACGGATGGGCAAGCATTGGGTGACTGAGGTTCTGACCGGGCTCGCATAGTGCCCAGGCGGTGTCGAGCACTCAACACTACAGCACCCGCACGTCACTTGACTACACTACCTACCTGCTTGTAGCAGGCAGGCATCGGCGATGGGTGAAGACAATCGATGTCCCGGGAGCAGCTCATTTGCTGTGGCCGACGCCAACTAGCGCCGCTAACGAGATGAGCAAGCGGATACAACCAACAAAAGCAACTGAACAAAACTGAAGAGACGTTATGTTGGTAAGGAGTGCCGCCGTTGCTGTTGCTATCTACGCTAAAACCTTAAATCGTCTTGGCTGGAAGAAGAGTTGGTCTCTCTTTGGTAGGTAGCGTAGCACCTCTCAAGTAAGAGACCGGTAAGATGATGATGGCCTTTGATGTGGTATCCTCTTATCTCCTCCCTCTTTGATGGTTCCTGTACTATGACTCTCCTTGTCCATCAAAGCCATCGAATTATTTGCTCGAGCATTGACTACCGCGACATTGTACCTACACGTAAACGTAGGTTCTGTTAAATTTATGTCAATAGGTTCTTCTGTCTTGGGTTACACTACGTTTGTCTCGCAACGTTGATCTCGCGAGGGCGCACCCACTACTCGGAACTCACAGCCGAGGGCGGCATTCGCGTATTTGCTTGTCCTTCCATGCCAACGAACTTCACAGTAGGTATCCCGCTTGTTACGGCCAGTAAGGCATAGATTGCTTCCATCCACATTGCCTACCATGGATCCTAATCTAGCGCATACGATCGCAATGCGACCATCTCCTTTCAACCCCAATACCAACAGTAGGCCCATGACACCTCACTCTTCACATTCGCCGATGCCGCATATTTCGCCTCATCATCGTCCTCCTCCGGATACCGCTGCTAGCACTGGTGTAGAAGCTGTACAACCTAGGGAGCTTGTGCGACACCATGCCGCCTCCCATCCAGACGTCGAGTCGCAGAATGATAGTTCGCGGTATAGAGACAGCGATCCTTACAACCTCTCAGCTGCTTTCAAGACCGACCAGCAGCTTGACGAGATCAAGGCGAATACTTCTCGCAAGCGGGACGGTCCGCGCACTCTCAACCTCAAGAGCCGCCATAGCGAAGTCACAGACTTCTATCGCAACCAGAACGAGACTATCGAACGCCTTCTCAAGACCGTCGAGGAACATCGCTCCGAAGCTCGACAGGAGGCAGGCGAGGACCACTTGCGCCACCAAATCGCTGTCTGGGGCTCTTTCGTCGCCAATATCATCTTGTCCATTCTTCAACTCTACGCTGCCATTTCCTCTGTTTCACTTTCACTCTTTACCACGGCTGCCGACTCCGTCTTCGACCCCTTCAGCAACCTAACCCTGATCCTCACCCACCGCGCCGTCAAGCGTGTTGATGCCAACCAGTTTCCCTCTGGCAAAGCTCGCCTTGAGAATGTTGGGAATATTGTCTTCTGCTTTCTCATGGTTACGGTTTCCATAATCCTTGTCGCCTTCTCGATCCAGGAGCTCGTAACCCACAAGAGCACCGACCCCCTTACCAATGGTTTCCACCTGCCCTCCGTCATTGCCGTTGCCATTGCGTTCGGCACGAAGTTCACGCTCTTCCTGTACTGCTGGGGCATCAAGCATAAATACAGTCAAGTCGACATTCTGTGGCAAGATCACCGCAACGATCTTTTCATCAACGGGTTCGGTATCTTAACATCCGTCGGCGGCTCCAAGCTCATCTGGTGGATCGATCCCCTCGGCTCCATCGTCTTGTCTCTCCTGATCATAGGCATCTGGACGCACACGGCTCTCCAAGAGTTCAAGCTCCTGGTTGGTGTCGCCGCCAGCGTTGAGATGCAACAACTCATCACGTACGTCTGTCTGACGCACTCGTCCACCATCCAAGGCATCGATACCGTTCGCGTCTACCACTCGGGCCCGCGCCTCATTGCCGAGGTCGATGTCGTCATGGACCCTGATGCCACGCTCCGTGAGACACACGACGTCGCCGAGGAGCTGCAGTTCAAGCTCGAGGATCTCCCTGATATCGAGAGGGCCTATGTCCACGTTGATTACGAGACCACGCATAAGCCGGAACATGCATTCAAGAAAGACCTGTAGAGCGCTTCTTGCGGGATGGATCCTGAAGATATAATCACGGCACTTATTGACTGGTGCACAGAGGCTCGTGCGAGATGCGTTTGCTGGCTTATCATGGTGCGGTAAGGGAGGCTTTCATACCCGGCGTAGATTTGATTTTGAAAATAATCGATTGTTCAATTTATGTTTCTTGAATATGATAAATGCATGACCCAGTGCCGTCGTGCAGGCATATCCCTTTGAGTCTATCCCTTCACGTATACATATTGTAGTCTAGAGTAAGCGTAGGCGTTCACTTCAAGGCAAATGTAAGAATAAGAAGGGAAGGCAGTTTTATTCATCAGAAATATGGCTCTGATCTTAATGAAAATTACGCTATGTGCCGATACCCGAACGCACATGTTCCGTTGGGCACTTATGTGGAAGGAACCTATCCTATACATTCTGTTTCAGGCACTGAAGGATTCTCGCATCAGATTCGATGAATCCCTTTAATGGTTCGTCCAGTTGCTCGTCGAGTTAGACATGCTGGATCCCGACTTGGCTTTCTAACTACCGTATTGTGAGGAAATTATATCGTCCTAAAGTAGACTTTACAGCATTTGTTCGCATTACAATTACACCCTAATCGCATCACGATTATACATTCTTCATGTAACAATTATACTCTGTTTATATCACGATTATACCCTGCTTGCATTACCATTCCACCTTGAATATTTCTATCACAGAGCGGTGATACCACGGCACTATAGAGACTTATGATATTGCAGATCGGTACTGCGTGCATATGCAGGCTGACTACTTCCCCATACGGATCGGATTACAATGATAGGTAGAATAGTTTAGTACGCATGCATGTAACGATGCGACGGAATCCTCGAGATCGACGCTGTGAAGGAGGCAGATGACCTCGAGGTATATGGACCGGGACTTGAGTAGAATGGTAGTATGACGTCGCGTGCAGCGAGCGGTTGCTGCTTTGCCGGTTCTAGGAAAGTCGGGCTGCGTTAATACCGAGGTTTTGCTCTTTTATAGATATCTATATTGGTATTCACATAGTTATGATTCTTTCTCTAGTGTCCGTAACCAACTTATGTATCTTCTCCTATACCTCGAGGCCAGATGTATTGGAAGCTACTTACTCTGCACGTTTTGAGTGACATAGAACCGAGCCGGTTGCAAGTATTTGTTGCGACAATAGGTAAAAAGAGAAAATTCATGTGAGACTTGGACGCCTCAAACAGCACACAAAGTGTGGGGTTTCCCCAGGATTGACATGCATTTGGCGCACCGTTTTTTGATGGCGTCATTCCACATTGTTAGGCGTAGCTCAATTGAACCTCATCGTTCAGCCATGGGGGATGCTATTCCTATCTGGACAGATGGAGGAATATTGTATAGATCATTTCTAGTGGGATAAAGTATTCAGAATTGGGTACTCGAGGTATCTAGGTGTCGTTCTAGGTCAACCGCATCTCCATGTGAGGACGTATCATTTTACCGCCAGTCTAGTTACACGGGTAAAATCTGAATATGGAGCAGAGATGGAGGAATTCTAGACTCGAAGCTCACCCCTGTCTGTGTTCATCTGGCCTAATTACAAGGAACTACCAGGGTATGCCAGCCACCTGATCATACCTTAAGGCGCCGTTAACGTGTTGTCGCAGATCCTTGATTGCACAGCATGGGAAAGTACCTACCTACCTACACTTGGATGTAAGTATTTGACCGTGATATTTCATACCACTGAAATCATAGGATGCTCTTCTTGAGCTGTCAATTAAAAACCGACTGCCCGTGACAAGATAGGTACCTGTAGATATCTAGATCAAAACGGGGTTACATGGTTCCGCTCGCCGGCCCTAAAATGGCACGGTGCTATGAGCAGGTCGTCGAGGTACCTAGTGTCGCTAAGGCGGGGGAGGTTGTTAGGTAGGTAGGCGCTGCTGCAGGAGGTATCAACAGCCATGAGCTCCCCACCGCGGTCGCGACGCTACTAGGTACGCTACTATACACCACCACCATGTCTATTGTTACGAGCTTTGCTCTTTCTACTCTCCTTTCTACTCTCCCGTCCTACAACAAAAACACAGCCTATGTGGAGGTAATATTGGATCATACGGTTGAGCTATTTGCTTAGTTTGACCTTCTCAATATTCAATTCATTCTCGAACGACAGTATATACCTACCTACCCGTCTACCTACCTAGACTGTCCACCTTGAATTCTCTTTCTCCTTGGTGACCTCTCCAGCCAGCCCTTGTCGCTTGGACACATTGCGGCCCAAACCCTATCCTGTTCTGTAACTAGTGAGCCCATCGTCTTGAACATTCTGGCGTCGCTTGGAAACATCCTCGGTGCACAATGGCTGCGCGGGGCGGAGGAGGGGAGGACGTGTATGCTACAGTTCGTCAACCAACCTTCGGACTTCAAGTGCCACTCTTTTCGACCCAGCATCTAACCCTGCAAAACTAGCTGTTGTTGACCGACACATACCTGCCAGGTAGGCGCTCCCGCTGCGATTGGCATCGAGTATCACCACTGACATCTTATGCCAAGGCGCGCTGGTTCTGGCGCATTCATTACGCGATGCTGGTACTAAAAAGAAGCTTGCCGCACTGGTCACCCTTGACACCGTATCCGCCGAAGCCATCACCGAGCTTAAGGTCGGCTCGCCATTGAACCTAACCGGAACATGGACTATGCGCTGACCGTAGCTTTGATCAGTCTGTCTATGATTACATTCTTCCCGTGCCTCGAATTCGCAATGCGCACCCCACCAACTTGGAGCTGATGAATCGAACCGACTTACACTCGGCCTTTACCAAGATCAACCTGTGGAAGCAGACCCAGTACCACAAGATTGTCTACTTAGATGCCGACGTTGTAGCCTATCGAGCCCCCGACGAGCTCTTCGACATTACACACCCCTTCTCTGCTGCTCCAGACATTGGGTGGCCTGACTTGTTTAACACCGGCGTCATGGTTCTGACCCCGAATATGGGCGACTACTATGCTATGATGGCCATGGCTGAGAGAGGCATTTCGTTCGACGGTGCAGATCAAGGCCTTATCAACACGCATTTCCGCAACAACTATAACCGTATAAGTTTTGCCTATAACGTTACTCCGTCTGCTCACTACCAATACGTACCTGCCTATCGCCATTTCCAGTCGAGCATAAACATGGTGCATTTTATCGGCTCAGATAAACCGTGGTTTAATGGACGGCATGCAAGTGTGGGGAGCTCACCATTCGACGAAATAACGGGGAGGTGGTGGGCAGTCTACGATCGGCATTATCGAACGGCTGTAAGTACCTTCATGCCTTCAGAATTATCGAGCGCTATACTTACTTCATTCGAGTCTGCTGAACCCGCCCCTCTAACATCGACGCAACCCCCTGCTATAGTAGCGACAGCAGCGCCGGTTTCAGAACTTGTTCAATATCTTACGAAGGGAGAATATCAACCTAAGATGTCACATATAACTAGTAAGCCGTACGATGATGGGCGTGGCGGACATGGGCAAGATAGTTTTCACGGAACTATCCAACAGCAAGAGCAACCCGTGCAGGCCCTCCACCAGCATGATTTTCCTAGCTCTCTAGTACAAAGCCTGCAGCACCATGGTCATCATGATCATAGCCATGAAGCGCCCGTTTCTGAAGTCGACACCCAGAAGCCTGAGTCCTCTAGTTTTCTCTCTAGCGATGTGATTTCGTTTTTAAGCAATAACGAGAACGCTCCAGCTGAAGCTGCTAAAGAGCAGATTGATACTCAGGAACCGCATGCAGCTCCCACTGAGGCAGAGCAAAAACCTCCATCGTTCGAACCCTCTATGTCAAGCTGGGACGCTCAAAGGTTAGATTCATTCTGTCAATTAAAATGAGGATATCAGCTGCTAATAGTTCGTTAGGCATCCACCTCCCACGGAATCCAAACCGGAGGCCATGAACTTTCCCGCTACTGTGTATGAGATGTCAAAGAGCACTGCGCCTTTCGTCCCTCCTCAGCATTATCCCAGTCCTCCGAAAAACATGTGGTACGAGGTACCCAAAGAAGCGCCAGCAGCTCCGTCAGAACCACCCAAGCCGATTTTTCCTTGGGAGACTCATCGGCCGAAGCCGTCTCGTGTGTTTGTCGACGATGAGCCTGAAACGAGTCAAAACCTAGTGCCTGGCTCACAGCCTCCGCTTGAAGTGCAAACGTCGGTTGCTTCTCCGGGCACAGAAGTCTCCCCGGCTGAACAAAAGAACGAAATTGTGACCCCCACAACACCAACCATCACCATCACGTCATCGAATCCATGGACTTCATACACACGGACAAATGCATGGGATGACCTACCGGAAATTGAGCGGTATGTCGATTCTTTACAGAAGAGCCGAACGGCAAGGAATCGCAAAACTCCGGGCATGATCGATTTGCCGAGTCCTGGCGAAGGCGCAAGAGGGAGTAAATTGACCGACTTCCCAAGCGAGGTCGAGCGTCCCAGTCTTCCGGTGACTCCCGCGCCGATCCGTCGATCAAACTTTTGGGGTGGTGGCTCAAATACAGGTGGCGATGCTGGCTTAGAGCTGCCGTCAGCAGCAGGCGTTCCCGGCCAGAACGAGTGGGTATGTGTGCATGGACGGAGGTGGACGTGGTCCGACTGTAAATGCTAACTCACTCACTAACTTCCAACGCGTAAACAAGGACCCTGTGGCCCAACTGCAAGAGTTGGCTAAGAAACAAAGCGAGGAGCTTCTTAAGAAGCTAGGCGGTACTGGCCGAGATAGTAGCGACCTGCCGCCTCGGCTTCTGCCTTTTGGTTCAGAGGAATTAGTGTCACCAACTTATGTGGCACAGTCGGCCCGGAGATTGAACCTACAACCGGTAACAGGAAGTGGGAGTTCAAGCTCTGTTAAGTCGACGCCAGATGTGTGAAGAATACCCCTAAATCTCTGCTTAGCCTGAGAGCCAGTCTGTTACAAATACCTCTTTTGGTCAGGGATTGGCTTGATGTTAGAAAGCTTGGAATTAACAGCCAGAACCTGGAGTCTGAGAATATTAATTGCTTGTTAGCTTCTACTCATATCTGCCGACCCTCACAGAACAGCCGGAGAACAGGCGGTGAGGACGAAGAGATTGTTGATAGGGTATTAGTTTTCATGACAATAACGCATGCCACGAATGGGTCAGAAAGGAGGTTGGAGCGCTTGGATTTTTACAGGAGATATATCGCGTTCTATATTTCATTGTTGTCTTGCATATATTTTCTTCTTGGGACGAAGCACTGAACATTCACCAAGCAGAGACATTCAGGCCAGCCAGTCAGTCAAAGCATTGATACCCACGTTCAGCACTCGTCCTTTGGCCTGAACGCCGAATCTTGAGTATTCCCCTATCATTTCTTATATCTGTGTATCTCTGTACTATTCAATTTTTTTTTTCGTTCATTGCATTGCATTGCATTGCCTTCTTGGGTGGTTAGTTTGACTAGGTTTCACATAACGCTTACCCAGTACTTGTTTATCTAGTACCTATATGTATAGTTATATGAATAGCATGATAATGGTTATGGCTTTTTTTCTTACCGATATTGGTGTGTAAGCAGCTCTGAACCAGAGAATGATCTGATTGTTTTCGTATTATCCCAGGATAACGCATTGTACTTTCGCAGCTATGAAATAGCTAGTTTTACGTTTATATAGGCTTAAGGATGATGATGGGGTAGATTGCTATTTTCTACATTACTCCGTGGCCATCGGTGTTAGCTCAATATAGGAATTGATAATTCTTCTCTTTACAAGTATTATAACCAAGGTGTAATTTGTTATAATTAAGGTACAATCACTAAATAATCGGTTAATAAGAATGGCATCATTACAGTATGGCTAAGGCATAATCATAGTTTAAGTTATATTATAATAATTAATTAAGATTAAAAGATGGAAAGTAGGACTGAACCAACATTGAAGACCATGAGGGATGTATATCCCATCAGCTTTAACAGTTTCATTACACTCCTAATATGGCTTGGTATTCCGTGTTAATATTATACCCTCTGTTCGTAATTGTATACTGTGGCTAAGTTCACGCACTAAGAGGAACATAGGGAATTATTGTGAATCGCAACGCGAGGCGTATTGCTGTAGATCAGGACTGTAGTATGCTAAAGTTGTATTTTGATAGTATAATATTATGATGAATTGATATGAAGCCTTCTGTCGTTACATGCGCATACCAGCTGAACACGAAGTTTGCCTGCAGCTGGGCTACGGCGGTCGAGTTACTCTATTGTTAAGGGACACACAGCGTCGTATGGAATTATTTACATGTGTAGCTGCCTACAAAGCCTCTCTTTTTCGAATCACTCAAGTATGCATTCATGTTCGCCGGAGTAGTAATTAGTGAACGACACGGAAGAGAACCAAAGTAACGCTTTTCTATGAAGTCTCAAGTCTTGCTGTCTCCTAACCGCTTGCTTTAATCAACTACAAACGTGCGTCTTCGACTGGGGCGATTTGGGATGAAACCGCTCGAGGGTCCTTTTGAAGGAAGTTCTAGGACGATGTTTGGAGCCGCGCTGGCAGAACCATCAGGCTTTCCAAAGACAGGAATCCACATAATGGTCTCTGTCCTCGGCTCACGTCTATATGGGAATATTCCCCAGGTCGTGAAAGGGGATTTGTATGAGATCTTCGGGCTAAAGCGACCTACAGAACCAAGAGTGTCGCTGAAACATTCGGGCTCTTTCCCAGCGCGGTAAACTAGTTTCAGCCCACCTCTCATGATGAATGTCTTCGAAGCAATGTCTCGAAAAACTCGGGAGACCTTGTGGCATGCAGTGTTGGTCTGCAGATCCGCATGGTGTATGATTCTTTGATACACTTCATTCGGGAATACCCCCTCATTATGCATCGTGGTCGGCTTCAGCCTAAAGGAAGCAACGTTAGTCCCAAGTCTATTGACCTATGTTAGTGAAACGTACCCCTCGTTTTGCACAGCATCAAAGAAATGAGCCATTATGTCGAAGACGGCAACGTCGGCGTTCTCGGACCAATCATGGTCGGGATCATCTTGAGCAACATCGCTTGTCGAAGGAAGGTCTTTCTCTTTAATACGCCCAGGGCGCTCATTGACATTAAATCGCTTGGTATGTTGGACACTTCCATCAGCGAACTTGAGCAGAATGAAGTGCTTGAGAGATATAATGATGGCATGGAAATGCGTCTGCCCATCAGCTTTCCCCCTCTCGACTGCCGATACGATCGCATCTTGGAACTTTCCACGTGAGGTTATATCACGCCTCAGGTACACGAGGACTCCTGAGAACCAGTATGAAGTGGACTTCGGTGCGCTTCCCGCTTCCCTACCTTCTACGTGAAACCCTCGGAGAAAAATTGTGGTAAACTCCTTGGGTTTTCGGGACTCGTTATCGAGTATGGCTCCATAAGCCCAGCTCTCCCACCTATTACTTGCCTTGTGCAGTATGTCTGGACCTGACACGATCCGAAGCCACTCTGGGGAGCAAGAAGTGAAACAGAGAAAGGCGAAGACCAGCTCCTTAAACAAAAAATCCGATTCGACACAGCAGTCTTGGGCCTCGCGTAGCTCGTCATTGTACCTTTTGATGAAGAGCTCATAAAGCCGTTTGAAAGCCACAAAACATGGCATATGGCTTAACTTTGAATCCTTCTTTGGGATGACCGTGGTCGGCTTCAATTGCGAGAAAGCCAGGGTTGGATCATGGGTTAGTGGGATTGACTGCACATCGTCGGTCGTGATACACCTGGGAGTCCCAGAATATCTGACCTTAACTAGCCAGTAATTTCGGGCTTGGTACAAGAGGCTCGGGAAAGGGCGAGGTATCTGGGACATGTGATAGAAACCGTAATTGTGGATTCCGAAAATCTCTCTGTCAAGGTCGAAGATGTAGGCCTCACTAATATCAAACTCGCTCCTACGTAGAGCATTAGAATTAAATGAATCAAAGCCGATGGCATAGCAGCCGGCGGAAAGGAGTGTTCTGGATGGGCCTCTATGAAGATGAAGCACGCAGAGAAGCGAATTCCAGCTTCTCAGTCTAGCACCCAGAGTATTCAAATAGTGGTAGAGATACATACGGGGGAGGCATATAATAGCCTGTTGATAATACTGGTTTCAGATCCCCGAGGGCCCTTTCTTTGTCGCTGACATGCGCTGTAGCGGTATCTTCACAACCAGGCTTGTCGACAAATTCGTCCATTGATATGGTAAAGAGACCTTCTTCAAAGGTCTTGGCGATGTCGGAATACTCATCACGCATATGTTGAAGCCACCCCTGGTATTCATCGGGGCTTGTGGGTACCGAATTTGCGAGTTCTTCCCTTAAGCTAGAGGGATATGAGTTACGTGGTGGTCAGCCTCAGGAATGGGCTAGACAACAGGGTCATGAAAGACGGGCACTTACCCGTGGTAATAGACATAATACCTACCTTTCCATTTGTAGGCGTAAAAGCCATGCGAATAATACATGGCGAACAGAGGTTGGATCAGTGGTGACAGGGTCGAAGGTCAAGTTGTATTCCACGATGGGGTGAGTGAGATGTGTATGAATACCTGGGCTAGGTAGGTAGATAGGTGGAAAGGAGAGGACAGCAGCTCGAGAAGCGTCCTAGGCAACCTTAAGTACCTAGAAATAATGGCAAACATGTCACTTGCTCACTCCTGTCCTCGTTGAGTTGGTATCTGCACGCACAGGCCAGATCGTAAGTCAGCACAATGATAGAAGCCAAAAGCCATGGTTTTTGAAGTTGATGTCCCGAAACACGCAGAGCGGAAGCAAGGTTCTAACTGAGGATTCACGCCCCCCCAAAGGCGGCCACAGTTACCTAGTTTGAAAAATGGTGTAGCCACAGTTAGTTTTACAGCGGCGTGATAGCCAACAGGCTTCGCGTACAGCTTGCCAGATAATACATACCCCGGTTGGTTGGAGGGGATGATTGTCACGCAAACAACGCTGTTGGCTCCCCTTGCCTCACTGTTGAATCCCAGACACCAGCAACAAACACGGTACTGGTCAGGCATTTCTCAATCTCTCTTCCTAGACCATCCAGGTAAATATCTAATTCACGAGAATGTCATGGCTCAATATATGGCCCCTTAGTATCTCTTGGAAAGTAGGTTAACCTAGAATGTTCTGATGGGGAAGATTATAGTCAACACTAAAAGTGATGGAACCATTATGCCACTTGTGAGGATGTCATCTGCGTAAGACGTCACTGTCTGTAAACCCATTCCTATATAAACCCTAGCTAGTAATTAAAGGACTATATCTCTTGCATGACTACGATAAGGAGAATACAGTATGTTTCACATAACCGCTAACCACTCTTCCTCATCTTGTATAGACTGGTGACCCTGTGAGTCTTCTGGACCATATCGTCCTCAGAGTTAGTGGTAGATAGACTCTATATAGAGTCCCATATTGCAGGAGAGTGATCTTACAACTTAGCCAATAGAATTAGGGTATCTTGCCGAAAGAAACCATTCAAGGCATTGCTATAAAATCAAACCGAATTGACACACTTACATGCACTCCGAGTTAGGGCGAGGACTCCTAGCCAGCTACCTGAACTTGGGGATTAAGCTGTTAGTTAGGTATTGATAATTCCTTGAGAGTATACTGCAAGAAAACAGACTAGACTCAAGTGGTATGTAGCCATACCTACCTACTACTACCTATGTTTATGTATTTCTAAACTCTAAAGTTTAGCAGTACGACCCCGTGAAGACTAGCTAAGCCACGTTTCTAGCCAGCTAACTTAGCCACAGGCTGCCACAGCACACTAAAAAGAATAATATCATGAATCGCATCAACCCCAATACTAGGGAGGCTACAACACAACAAAGAAAAATGATAAAATAAGAGGATTGGGTAAATACTCTATTGGATGACCTCGCTGGGGGTCGAACCCAGAATCTCCTGATTGCGCTTGTGAACTTGTTATTCAAGTTCTGATCGTAGTCAGACGCCTTGCCATTGGGCCACGAAGCCAGATGATTGAGCTATTGCTTGTTGAGGCAGCAATTCATAAAAATTGTCTAAGTAGAAAAAGATATATAGAGGGACTAGCTCGCTCCCCATATTGGTAGTATACTTAAAGCCGCTAGTTTATTGTACTGCGTTGGGATTCGTTGAGTTCGTTGGTTAAGAGGGCCCCTGAAAGTTTTTAAGAAAAAAATGGGGGAACTCCCAACATAGTGGGTGGCCATGTGGGGAGACTCTACGCGTGCGTACAGTTGCAAAAGCCCTTTCTTGGAAACATGATGTTGTCTCGTAAGCGATTGGATATCTTGGGATTTAACGAATAGCAGAGGCCGCATTGGTTGTAGTCAGCCAATAGGACCTAGAAGAAGGAACTTAATAGCCAAGAGACTTTTTTGTAGACCTAACTGATTGGTATGTCACTGATCGCTTTAATCTCAAGCGGTGTTCCTAGCCTCCACTATACTTTATTATTCAAGCTTCTTAATTGCTGTTGTATCTTCCACTATGAAGCATGAACCAAAACAGTAGGTTATAAAATAATATAATGATAAAGATTAATAGTATTTCTTTGAATGGTTATAACTAGTTATTTTAAGGTTATCTATTTTATCAAAGGTATCTAAGGCATCAATCAAGGCTTATCATCTAGGACAGGCATGCCTGTTGAAATCATCTCCAAGGGAATAAGGTAATCTAAGGCCGGTGGGTTGTCATATCTATGCATTCGACTCATTAAGAAATGTGTATAGTATATTGGCAACTTAGATCTCTTGCTACAATGGCTATCATATACAGATTTCATAATGGATAGAAAGTTGCTCTCTAGACTTGGGAAGTGTTCATTGAGTTGTGTACTTTTATTATTTTAACTACGAGTATAAATATCTTCCTAAGAGATAACAGAATGGAATCTGGAAAGTGAGGTCCGTGTAGCGCACTAAGCAACACTTGTCCTCACTTTAAGTATTTTATTACGACTTATAGGTTGGCTGAACTGTATATATATATAACAAGGGCAGAGATACTGGGCTTGGAACTTAGAATTCAGATTATAATGAATAACTAGGGCTGCATGAGTCCTTGACCAACCAACTCCTTCTTGGCTGTTGGTGGCTTGACTCGACTTTATATACAACTGGTCTGCCAGCCTAGACTGCCTAGGTCTTTGGGATCTGTTTCAAGAAGCGAAGTCTGTATAACCTCACTTTCCAATATTGCCCAATATTGCCTACATGTCTTGAAAGATTATGAACAGCCTGCGAAAGTCCTCCGTGCGGCCGAAGTGCAAGGCGAACTGCATATTCAGCTGGCACAGAGGTTGTGCGTGTAACAATATAATATTTCCATTCTCAGAGCTTTCTATGATTAACACCAAAATATGTTGATTCATGATGGAATGCGAGAAAGTGATACGAGGAGGACTTATGCGCTATCAGTTATGCATCTCTACACTTAACTGCTAGACTACGTTCTAGGAGAGAAGGAGGAGGTAGAGAACAAAACAGCCGTCATTGCTAGTTAACATCAGGTCACCTGACCTTGGTTCAATCTCAGCGTGTTCTCGTTATTATTTTTAAGTTGTGTTCTCAAGCAAGAGATGTTTTTGTTGACGTGACTTCCGTTCTCCCGAATCTAGAACATGATCTATGCGCGTATGTTGAGTGGTCAATCGACTGGCGATCAAACAACGATCGGATGTTCGACGAGATACATGGCGCGAGCCATCAGAAGAGATCCGATTTTCTCTGCATAGATTTCTTTTGCATATAATATCACACATCCTCTATTGCATGCTCGTAGTTTATGGGGATGTCTGTGAACAGGAAGCTCTTTGGTCGTTTCCCATCAGTCAAAGAGAAGTATCCCTAATAGCGATATGGTAGCTTTTCTCGTTTATGGAGGATGATGGGTGATTGGACAACAAGCACATATAGTTTATATAATTCTTGAGTTCAACAATCATGGGTATAACTACCTAACCAGGTAGTAGACGAATCATTGTCTAGAATGGGACGTGTTTCCCCCCGCGAGAAGTGTTCGCGGTTGGATGATCTGACCAATGGTGAACCAATGCATCATCCATACTGCGGTTGAGCAATCCATGTCCGACGGACTTCATAATCAACTCGGTCTCTGGAAAAACATCGGAATGGACATTACAGACTGAAAACAATAACAGGGGCCGAATGTTTCTATTTCTCTTTTATCACATGCGTTACTGGGTATTCGCCGAATGTTACTCTTTTGGTGCCCGCATTCGTATTATGTTGTGAAACATTTTATGTATCTCGATGACGGGAATCGTCGCAAAATTCTCCGCTGCAAAAGTAAAGCTAGTGCGACGGCTCCTGTAAGAAGAATCCTCCTCTTCTCCTAGCATGGTCGGCCGGTCGGCATTCGTTATTTCCGCTTCTTGTCCGCAACACACTGCTCAGATCAATAGCGAACGAGAAGGATTCAAGAGGGGTAAACGCATGTGTCACCCCATACCCAATCGCCACGCGAGAAGTTGTGTACCTGATCACGAAGAGAGCCCCGAAAGCAAACCAAGCGAACGTTCGGATGAGTATGTTTTTCTCAGATTATCAGAATCGAGGCTACTCTCAGAGCACTGATGCTTGGCTCAAGGTGGTCTGCATACTGTACGTAAATGCTGCGTGAAATACATGTATAAGTCGTCTAGACCCCCTCTGGGCAGACTCTGGGTATTGACGGTCGAAGTCTTTCTACTATGCTACGTACATCCAGTTGATAGGTAGCCAGCGACATATAAACGAAATAGGTAACTCCGTACGTCCGGATCTTCCTCGTCATCCTAGGCGCACAGATGCCGGACACAGACGTTGAGCTTTGTCAGCCAGTCAGACTTGGTGCACATTTGAAATGGCGGGTGTATATGTAAGGCTATGGCCACGATGATGCGTGATTGACCGTGCACAAGCAGGACATGTGCTATCTACATGTATCTATGGAGACTACTACCACCTAACAGACTTGATTAGTACTTCGTACTCGCAGTGGCAGTGGCTTGTGTGTATCTGTAGCCCAACACAGTACACTCAGTGCGTGTGATACAGACATGGCGGCTTCACCACCTGTGGTGGTGCCATACATGATACTGTTGCCGCTCACGGCATCATTCAAGTCGCGTCGAACGATGTACGTATCCTTCGAGCTTCGAGAGCGTAGCCACATGCAGGAGCTTATGGACGTTGAAGTTTTTAACATGCATGTACAGTAGTTAGATCGGCTTCTAGAGTATGTAGGGCGTCACTTCGAACTCTTTAGCACCTTGGCAACCTGTTGTGTTGAGAACGTCGAAAATGTACCCTTCCTTCGGTACCTCAGTTCACACGCTGCAAATTTTTGGTTATATACTCCGTATAGGTCGTAGTCTAGGTTATGAAAACTGAGTCTACACAGTACCCTACGATAGTGAGCACGGTGATTCTCGCGCTGCCTGATGTCTATCCTACATGTACATAGTAGCAGTCGATGGTCTCCTATTCCATACCTAGCTCTTTTCTAGATCATGATAGTGGCCGGGGTTTTACTCAACTTCTCCGTCGGGGCTGTTAGTGCTTCCCCGCATATGTACGCGTCGCATTGATTTTTTGATAGGTAGTGCGAGAATCAAACCCCTGTGCCCTATTTGCATTAAACTAATCCTATTACAGCTCGCAATAGATCGGCTGTAAAAATCTTAGAAAGGTTAGACTCGGCTATACTATCCTAAGCCGATAATAGTGAGCTTGAAGCTCCAAGTTTCGCTGTGATGCCGTCTTCGAGCGGGTGGTGGGAGTACGAGTATGGAAGTACGGCAAATGCCCCGAATGCCTGTCTATAAACACGTACAGGAACAATCTGGAGAAAACCTACGCATCCCCTTGAGGGATATAGTTATCATCGTGTACTGTTCCCGTCTTTTGATGTGATGCAAACGTATTCGCTGTGTTGTTGTTGGGACAAATGCCCCTACTGCTGCTGTTGGTTCATAGTGTGAACACACTAGCATTTCTAATCTCGTTTCATTCAACCAACAACTCAACCAACAATATCAGCATCGTAGTCCTTTTGAAGGAAGAAGATCCGGTCGGTGCCGATGGACGAATACCGGTACCGGTACCTGTCTCCTATTTGTTTCAAGACCTTGATTGGCCGTGGCAACTAGGTAAGTAAGCACTATACTGGGGAACGAAAGACCTGTCTTTTATGCGTCTCGAAAAGTGACGTTTACTTACTGCTGTCTGTGCTGTGCAGGTATTACTCCATTAGATGATCCATGAGTGAAGAGACCCCCCCCCAAGTAGGGCGATCTTTATGACGGACTAGGCCCAGCTACTCATGATAGCTCTTCCTGTTCCCTAGTGTTGTGGCGAGTCATCATCCACACCCTCGTCCTACGCCGGTTGCTTGTCATCCACGCTGTCTACTATCTAGTTACATAGTAGCTCATCGGCCGGCATTAGTTCTTGTCAGGGTGCTGCGTGAACCACACGCGTGAAAGCTACTACTGTACCTAGCCTACCTACATCTAGGTACATGTAGATAGCAGGTCCTGAGTCTAGTATTTCTAGATCCCGGTGATATATACCAATCTCCATGGCCGTGTATATCACATCCAACTTAACCGTCCATCTCATCCCTTTTTCCATCGCAAACCGCCACCATTATCCAGCGGGAACCTACCAAGTCGCACGTGGCGTTGATGGCATAGCCCTCGTGTCTCCCGAGCCGTTTATCCACCATCATCATTTATAATCACGCTTGCGCTGTGCCACGGCTGGATCCCGGAACGAACACTTGATTAAAGACGGCATAGACAGGCACTATCACAACCAAAAAAGACAACAGTATCGATTCATTATCACCCAAGTCTTTTGTTCAAGAATCGGCCTACCATGACGTTCAATCTCTTTGCGAAGGAGAGCGTGATGTTCCCGTCGCAAGGTGCACTACGCGCCATTACCATTATCGAACGAATTGGATCTGTCTTCTCACTATTAGGATGCATCTTCATTATCATTACATTCACAACTTCGAGTGCCTTCCGAAAGCCCATTAACCGGCTTGTATTCTACGCCTCCTTCGGCAACATGGCAGTAAATGTCGGGACCCTCATAGCCAGGTCTTATGTTGAAGATGAAAACTCAACTGGGTGCCAAGTCCAGGCTTTCTTGATCCAACAGTAAGTTTGTCATTATTCTATTGTCTCTACATACCTGATTAGAACGTTGCTGCAGATTCCTGCCTTCCGACGCTCTGTGGGCATTCGCTATGGCCTTCAATGTCTATCTGACTTTTTACTTCAAATTCGACGCCGAAAAATTGAAGAGAATAGAAACGTGGTACCTCTTGATTTGCTATGGCTTGCCGTTTCCACCAGCCCTAGCTTACATCTTTATACATACCCAGGAGAAGGGAAGGGTTTATGGCGACGCGATTCTATGGTGCTGGGTAAATTCCAATTGGGATGTCTTGAGAGTTGCCACCTTCTATGCACCCATTTGGTAAGTTGATCATCTGCAACTTGCCTAACTGGCATACAATGATACTGACATATCGAAGGGTTATTATCTTGGCTACATTTTTCATCTATATTCGATGCGGCAGCGAGATTTACAGGAAGCGCAGGTTATTGCGGAAAGCAGACAGCAGCAGTCATGGTGGACATGACTTTGAGTTAAGCAAGTTGGAAGAGGCCTCCCCACCGAAGACAACGGTAACAACCGAGATCCGTGTCACATCCGAGGTTGCGTCCCAGGGCAGCGAGCAGACAGAGGCCGATCTTCGAGATGCTGAAGCCAAGGGTCCTGGTGCTTACTCTATCATGATTTCATCTGGCTGCCGAGCACCCCCTGCTCCCACTGTCGTATCAGCGAATCCATCCCAAAGCAAGCCAAAACGGAAGAAGAACAGCAACGACGCGGCTTGGGCATACACGAAGTGCGCTATCCTCTTCTTCACCGCTCTCCTCGTAACATGGATCCCGTCATCAGCAAACCGGGTGTTCAGTCTTGTTCACACAGGTGAGACTGTGGTGGCATTGGAGATTCTGAGTGCCATCGTCCTTCCCCTCCAAGGGTTTTGGAACGCTATCATATACTGTGTCACATCTTGGTCCGCCGTCAAGTTGTTTTTCTCGGAAGTTCTACACCGTACAAGACACGGCGATTCGCCTTCTAACTTTGTATCGCAACAGAGAGACCGGCACGACCTTAACTTCAGCTTCAGGGGACGGAGTAACAAGGGATCTGAGGACTCCGACAGCATGAAGGAACTTGCAGGAAACGCGATCCCGATGTCAAAATCATCATGAAAACGATAGTGATCATCTAGCTTACATTAAAATAATCAATAATATATTTCTTACTTGATAGCTACAAGCCTGCCTATTTGTCACTTCCTCTGTTGACCTACGATACTGGGTTTAGGTACATATTCGATTTATATAGTTCACCTCCCCTCTCCTCTCCTCAAATCCACGACCACGCCATTCGCGATGGTCTAGATACTATGTTCACATTTTATAGTTTCATCTTTTTTTAAAGGGGAAATGGACGGCGGCTGCAAGATACCCTAACACTTTGATCACTTTTTCTGCTTATCAGAGTTCTGGTTCTACGTCTTGTTCTCTCGTCCGTGTGCGTCTCAAGATTGCTCTACATCGTAAGGGGAAAAGCTCGATGATCAGAGTGGAAGTTGGTCCAGTGTTGTCACAGACAAGCGCGGACAAGTAGGTCCTATGGTACGTCCCCTTGCATGTGTGGAAACACCTTGGCGAGACGCACTGACAATGATGGTTCCGCCCACCTGGCTTGGCACATCCCCCGCGTTGTAATTCATTTCTCCTGCAGATATCACTGCATAATACATGTGTGCGACCTATCTTCGCTGATTGTTCGTTGGTAAGCTAGCCTTTAGGCACACACAGGTTGGAAAAATGAGGCGACCAGACTAGGCACGACCAATGAAGAACCTAACCCTGTGTAATAGCGTAGCATAGGTAATCCCTAAATGGTATGTGATCGAATAGGGATCCTAGAAGTGAGTGTCAGTCAGTTCTGGTAGTCTACATATTATGCTCACTTAGTGGTACAGTATAGTGGTGTCCGGCGTTGTCGGATTTTATGTGCATGAGCTCCGCGCTGTCTCGATCACCTTAGAAGGCCTACCATCTCGTAGGCTACGCCGTAATTAGTTGGATCAACGAAATGCGCTTTTGTGGTCTCTTCCTAGTGTGGCCGCTATGTGAAAGAATTCTCCCTAAGCTTCGTGTACGTTTACATAGTATGTACATTAAATGGCGTAGTCTACCGGTAATTTCACTTGGCTTCTCCGGGTTCAAAGACCCATCTGCAAGAGGTGTTGATTTCTTGGGAAGTTATGATGGCGCTGCCAAGATTTTCACTCTCGTCCATCGAAGCTTTTACCCCATGACTTGGTGTTCTGGGCGTCCAGTCTGTGCAGCTGAATAAATCCGGGGGAGGGAACGCCAAGGTCGGCAGACGAAGTGTGGCGTATTTGGGTAGTTGTTGTACACTCAGATGGGGAGATAGGAAGAAATAACAACTGCGGTGTACTCCGTATACTTTGGAATTCTATGCCGGAAAAGCAGAGGATAAAGCTTACACGGAGAGGTTGCTATGCCACAACTGCCTTCATTGGTAAAGACTCTTCCGGCCAGCCAGAGAATATCCAGCGGAAAATATCCATGTTCTTTAACTGTTGCCCTGGCATTGGCCGAGATCTTGAAGCTAAGAGTGCTAACCCTTGCTAACCCCTTCGCTCTCTCCACATCCCGGAAATTTCGTGCATTTGATAGCTCTGCATATTATGCCCGAGCGGGGTAGAGCATGTTGGGATTCCAGTCATACATCGTACAGCCAAGCAATTCTAGCTGGTAGCCAAGTGATACAAAGGCTAAGAAAGACCAAGGAAGGCTTGGCGTTGAATTGGTTCCCGATGATGTGGTTTAGGTGGCTTATAATTCTGCATTAGCACACTCGCTAGAATATAATTTTACTGGTGGCCAACGTGATTGCCTAATAGTATCTGCTCCTTTGAATACATGTATGTAAGTACAGTCATTTTTCGTGATGACTAAGTTAAAGTACCGTGACCGATGAGGCATACCGGTATAGCAACTTAGGTTCGATTCCTAGCTACACGTGGCTGTCATTAGTAAAAGCAAACCTAGCTTGACGCCTACTTAACACTACATATGTATGTGGTTGTCGTTGTCACGTAGACCCTATCCCTATAACATCAGTTTCTGTTTAGTAAATTGTTACTTTTACATGTACTTTTTCGGCGAGTTAAGCTGAAACCCAATTATTGAGCGTACGCACCATTGGACTGTTAGTTCAAGCTCTAATCTCTAAAGCAGTTTACCATATAGACATACTTGTAAGTATGCACAGTGTGTGGGGCAAGTTAGAGAGGCAGTTTGTCTGATAAATGTCTAAGCATGCACACTTGGGTCTACTGGCACTCGAGAGCAGCTATTAGTACAATAGCTGCCAACATGTATTGCTCAAATCGCATTGCATACTAGTAATATGTGTAGTTAAATGTGTTAGACAAGGGATCCCTTCATTACAACCCGAAAGCTTCAAGAGATACTCGCGTGGCCTACTCCAGCTTGCTCGTGATCTACAACTACCTAACTATTAGTGTATCATGACGTTTTAGTCTGCTCACTGTGAACTAGTCCGTGCCAAGCCATGTACACTAGGTAAGTATGTCAAAAACATACCTGTATGTGGACACTATTATATACATAACTGAATGTCTGGTGAAATCACCGACGGCAAACATCACGATCTATGTTTAGATCATAAACAGATCGTATCTCATTCTGTTGATTTGAAAACTCCTAGTCCCTTTTTTTTTTTTTTTTTTTTTTTTTTTTTCTTTCAGTGTCATTACTCTCAACTAATAGCTTGACAGTAGGGCCGAGGGAGATGCGTTAGCTTCGTTGAAATCATAGTGTGGCGTCTTTTAGCAATAATAGGACGGGTGCGATACTAGGGTTTCGATGTACCGTACGTGTGTTCAGGCTACAATTTCTGTGTACACGTAAAATACCATCGCGAATGCCGGTATCCGTGAAAACGGAAACTTTGAATCCGTTTCATTCTAGGATTTGCAACACCGCAAAACCAGTTGCTTGCATAGAGTAGAACAACAGCCTGGCGTAAATTGGGGGGCGAACGAGGCTTAAGATATTTGCGCGATTAAACAAAAACTGCCTAAGCATCCAGTTAAACTCTGGGCTGACGGCTTCAGTCGCTGCATCGTGCGTCATGTTGCCAGACAAGATAGGTTGCAAAGTCCAGGACACTTTGTTGGGTGACGATCTTGGTCCTAATTAGGCAACTAGCGCAGTCAGCTATTAATCAGCGCGAACAAGTTACATCAGTATATTTTGATCTACAAGGCTAGATACCAGGGTTATGTGACCCAGTTACTTGGTAACTGTTATCCTCTGCCGAAAGCTTACGGGTAATAATCTCCGCAAGTGGTCTACATGTAAATTTGGCGGTATATTGGAGGGCACTACAAATATTGAAGTTTCTTTATTTCTTAAGTGGTCTGGATTACCTATACTGAAGATCTACGCAAATACCCACCGAAAGGGATGAGCCCCTGGATCTAGATAGGCTTATGTATATTGCAACGCAACGAACTCTACAACCAACATAGGCTGCCAACATACTCACAGTGTAATTATGCGTAAATAGTCTACGAGGGTTACGGGCAGGCCCAACAGGATACGGGCTGCACTTTAATCGCACATAACGTGATGCATGTGAGGATGAAAGCGGTCATAGCTCAGAAGTACCTCTGGACCGCCATAAGACTGCTATGTTATAGGCTGGCCTTCACGCTTCGGGTATACTGCTGTGACCGCGCTTTTCCACTGGCTGAAGAGTGCGTGAGAAGCGGACTTTCTTTGCAATATGTATACATCGGCACGCTAAGGCTTTTTGGCTTATGATCAAGTCTGGATTGTTCTGTGACACGCCCTTGTAATTACGAATGGAATAAGAGAGGGGGTTATGAAACTCCTCTCTTAATCGATGGAGTGCTCTCAAGACGTCGTACCGGGTCTTGTACAAGTGAGACCGAGAATCATCCTCCAAGGTCATGGGAATTGACGATTAGAGACTGTAACCAGAGCGATGGTGCCTTCGTATTCGCATAGTTATGATCATAAGAGAAGCCTGTGAGGGGTGGTTACCTAGATCATATACACGTACTACTCAAGAGAGAGACATTATCTCAAGTGTTACATGTCAATCATTACGTTTTATGTAATGTGTACCAATATGTATAAGCTACATAGATTGCGGAATATCTGGCTTGCCAATAGAACTGTGAGGACTACATACACTAGTTATACAGTCAGCTATCAAGGGTCATTACGTTGTTTTATCTATTCTAGAAAAAAGAGTTTACTATAATGCTCAATACAAGTAACTATGAAGTTCTAGGTTACTAATTCTGGGAAACAGTGACTGCGCAGCTTGACGGGTTCACATCTCCGTATGTAATAACAACAACCATAATGGGTACAAAGGTAGAGGCAAAAGCCCCCTGTATCTAAATATTTAAATATAGTTGAAGAAGAAGACCTAAGCTCTTCGTCACATTCCATAAATCAAAGACTACGACACGGTCTCCGAAAGGACCTCGCCACCCACTTCGTCACAGAACATGGTTCTTTCCAAGGTAAAACGTCCTGCACACCTCGCATAGTCCGTTGTTTAGGATTTCAATTATTTTCGAATTCTTGTGGTTTAATGGATGGCTCGGCTCGCCGTCCTTGAGGTCCGAACACCGTCTCATAAGCTTATGACCTATGCGCTCGATTTCGCAGTTTTCGCACATATTCACCTGGTATTCACACATCTGATACTCCGTTAGCGGCGAGGACGAAGAACGCATTTTGGGTTAGGTGGGGATACCTACGGTTGGATGCGGAAGACGTAAAAGTGAAATAACCTAGTGCGTTATGTCTGAATGTCTACAGGGTAGGCCAAGATGTCTTGGGAAGTTATGTTGAGATTGCAGCAAAAGCTTCTGCCGATGGTTCCTTGGATCGGGGCTAGGTTGAGGTCGTATGAGTATTATATGGACTAGAATGATTTATTCGAGGCAGGAAACCTGTATCATTTATATAGGAAAATGAAGGCTCTTTTTACGCCTTGTATTACATATTACAAGCTGATGACCCCGACTTGTCAGTATCTCAAACATTTCAAGCAAATTATCGGAACCGGTGAGCCGACAGTTCCAATAGGGGCTTACACCTACAGGAATATTAATCAATCTTACCACTCTCATCGATCACAGACAGGACACCGGAATTTTCTCAGGTAGCAAACACTTTCGGGGATACGCGTATCAATGGCAATGGTCGCTCAAACAGAGCACAAATTGAAGTGACTTACAACGAACTCTCTGCTCCTGTGTAGCGATACTTAAGTTACACTCACATAATCGACATGGCGAAGCAGAGAGGGGCTGAAAAGGGCCTCATATATGAGCAAATGAAACGGCCTCTTAACTTACCGATAAGAAAGAACATGGTAATAGTTGGTAGTCCAACTAGGAAATATGAACACTGCGAATGCTACTCTCCCGTCGCAGCACTTCATGATCGAAAGACCACAGTTGTCCAAAAGCCTAGATGTGGCCGATGCGGTGTTATTCAAATTAATTTCTGTTGTTCATTAGCAATGTCTGTGCCTGTTTGTCTGCAGTATCTGTTAGCTACACAGAAACCATGAAATCCCGATGCTCACGCTACGCGGCTTACGGTAGTACTAATACGACCTACAGGCTGTTCACATGATGATTTTTTTTTATGTAGTTTTTGCTATCGTGGTTGATCTAAATAGCTGCATAATTGGCACATGTATAAATTGTCTGCGACTGCCACATTTTCTAGAGGTTTTAACAACTTACCAAGAACAAAACCTCCTCAGCAAGCCCCCCACTTAGATGAAAATTATGATGCGAGCGAACATTTTTCTAGCCTTATTTACTTGGTCCCTGCTTGCTAATGGGAGATGGGGCAACCTGAAAGATCCAAATAATAGACAGCCGATGCTGACAACGACCATCGAGACCGCACCAACCTCGACGAGGTCGACGAGCCAGATGTGTATGTGCGACGACAAATGCAAGCTTGACAACGGGTGCCCATGCACATGCAATGAATCCGAGTGCGATGAGCGCTCGCCGTGGTGCTGCGCGAACGGGAGCTGTCCGTCGTGCGACTGCAACGAGAAAGAGTGTTCGTCGAGCTCGCCAGCGTGCTGCGCGTCAGGAACATGTGCTTGGTCGTGGACTGGTGGTGGCGGTGGGTTCGACTTTGTCGCGGCACATTTTTAAGATGCCAACTTCACCAAAGTCTCAGCCGCCGGTCAAGGCGTGTGATGATACCAACCGTGTCGGGCATGGGGCCATTTACGAATGCTTGTGTTCGATGACTTGATCACAGCCGCGGCTGTATACAACTAGATTATGTCCAGCCATCTGTGGCTCCTCGGCTGGTCTGCAGGCGATTTATACGATCCTGAAGGTGTATGGAGGCACTTGCTATTGCTAGGCTGCTGTAGCAACGTATGATGGTATCGTGTCCGGAACGGCGGATGGGGGCTTCGAAACGTGAGTATGGTCGCCTGCTTTCTGTTACCCTGGCGGATTATGTGGTTCTAGCGGTAGTGTTGACGAAAAGTTAATTGCCAATGGTCCTAGTCCTGGGACGCAATCCGATTAATTACTCCCTCTCTTTCTTTCTTAGCAGAACTAACAGGTTATCATAATTTGTTAACGTATTTCCCGTGCGTGTAAAGGTAGTACGAGAATCTCCGATAGAATTATTGTCCACGTCACGAAATAAGGCATACTACACTTAGACTGAAATAGGGCCGGTGAGCTCCCTATAGGCCGCGCATGATAAGAAATCTTTTGGAAATAAAATCTAGTTGGCGTTATGTGATTCAAGCAAAGTATTCTGAACGATAGTCTATCAAAAAGTGACTCTACGCTTCTAAAGTGGAATAGACAGGAACCCAACACTAATTCCTACTCCAAGCACTGTCCAACAAAGGATCAGAAAGAGCCTGCTTTTTGAAGTCCGCCCAACTAGGATGGCATAAAGAGTGCCGAGAGACAACCAGAAGAGGATCGGAATGCAGAGTACATCAATAATGTATTCTTCTTCATATGGAGCAACCCGCAATAATGTGTATATGCCGCTTGCTAAGACGCTTGCCACCAATATGCACAAGCCTACCAACCATATGCGCTCCCCAGCAAGCCACTGTCGAAATGTACTAGTATGGGTAAGTGTGCCGAATGATATAGAGCCACCACCTAGTTCAGTTTTGATGGTATTCTTCAATAGTTGATCCGAGGTTGTGTACGCTTTAACATTACTTTCTGTCAATTGTTCGTCGATGCTCCCCACCAGAATTCCCATAGCCTGATATCCTTCGGGGATCTCAGTATCTTTCGCAACTCGATACCGAGCATGGCTTGAGAGAACCAAGACGAGACAACCAATGATCCAAAGTACGATGAATTCGATTAAAAATAATGCCTGGAGAAATGAGGCACCCCACTGATACCTCTATCAACACATGTATGTCAGCCAATTCTTTTCATACTACCGGTATCTAGACTGCACCCACGTCTTTGACTGGCACGCAGACCCCCTGCCGCCGAATTACGCTTTCGTATGTCTCATTGGGGTTGGTCATGTCTCCCCAGCTGGGGCTGGAAATTGGAATTAGGTTGTTGTCATCAGTGTGAATAAAGGCTTCATTGAGTGTTGTATAGCCAGTTGTACTTCCAGCTAATGTCGGAAAGGCCAAAGACAACATTATGCTGTAAATAAGAAAAGCGCTGGCCCATTTTGACGCGAGGCCTCTAAACTTAATGAAGTCGTAAAGTAAGCTTGCTGTAGATGATATAGAAGGGCCACTGTCAGTGAATAAGATGCGATACGTGGCGAATGTGACAGGCTGTATAGCCATAGACACCGCCGCATACTCAGCGAAAAGTTTCCATGTAATGAGAGTCAAAGTTGCCTGTCCGCCACGTCCAACTATCTACGAAGCAAATATTAGCTCCTCTGTTGCAGGACTATCAAGATACTAAGCGGCACAGCAGAAACTAGGATAGGGTTCTTACTAGGTCCCAGATAGTATCGATGACCTTCGCCTGTGTGAATGTCAGGTTCCCAGTAGCGATGTTCACCTGGAAAAGATCCGAGGTGGCCCAGAGATTTGTATAGACAGGCTTGATGGATCCGTCAGGACTACAGTAGCTGGTATTTAGCGCCCCGAAAAACCTTAGTTTAGCCACAATCATATAAGCTGCGGCAAAAAATATCATAGAAAAGATCCAAGGTGTGAGGTTAATAGGGCTCTGTCGAATGTCCGCTATTGTTTGGTGGTAGAATTGAAAATAGCGTTTAGCGACAAGCCGGTTCGATTTCTCAGAATAGGACAATTCAATGTCTGAATCGTCTTGCTCTAGGGGCTGTTCCATGCTCAAAGAGTCTAGAGATAGTCTCGACAAATCGATTTGTCCTGGCTTTGTGAACATTGTTGGGGTGAAATAGGGTTAACCATGCGCAATGCGTTGAGATGAAGCAAATTTAGAGACATTAGCAGGGGTTCATCTGAGATGCCCGGAAATGATGAGGGGACGGCTGTGTATTTACAAGTAAGCCGAGCAATCACCCATATTAATTGGAAACAGCAATGGCTACTTCACCATTGACGAGGCAGACTGATAGTGGCGCGGACCACTCAGGCATTTGGCCCCCAAATACGCCATCTCTCATGACACGGGAGTCTTACGGGCAGCGAAAACGGAGCCATGACCTAGTGCAGTCCAAAGGGAGAAGATGGTTACTGTAATGGAGTAGTTTATGTCTAAATGGCAGGTATATAAGCGTTACATTCAAATAGATCTGTTTGATGAGAGAAGTAGGCATGCCTCTTTATACATATGAACATACTTTCTTGTCTTAAATACGTAGACATTACGAATTTGGTGAACAGGTGATTGTGAGGTCTCAGATGAAGCCAAGCGAGCCTGCCTACATATTATGGTCAATCATCGCTCTTTGATTTTGGTGTGGTGGAACAACGGTGCAACCGGTAGGGGTCCCGATGTTGCAATTGGCTTCCTGTTCCTGCAGGTTATAATACCTAAAGAAATAAATGGTAGGGGAATGCAAAATCTGTGATATGGAGTTGTAAGCGAGCGCGACGTTGTATTGTTGAAAAGACGGTTTAGAAGACTATACGCACAGCCTCAGGTAGGTAACGTTTCAGATTGGGTAGTTGGCACAGATTGGGTATCTGAAACCCTACAGGTAGGCAATCGGTATACTAATGAGTTGTCACAAGTTGCTACCTGACATAGCATGGCTTTGCTCCTTGGTTGTACAACTTTCTCCAACAAGACAGGGCGCATCACTGGCTTTGGAACTGACTCTGTGCCGCTGAATCGGGGTGATTTATGCAGCATCGACAGCACAGTTTGAATCGTTCATTGATCTGTCTCCTCCAATCGCCTGCCAAGAATAGCTCCTAAGATACTCAATAATGAGAGGCTGTGTATATCCCGCAATTATCGCGGCGGTAATAGAGATATTGAATATAATAGCTTATCGTAGGAGCATAAAGATTGACGGCATTTACGGAAACCACATTCATTTTATAGGATGCTTCGAATGTACATGAAGCCTAATCCTTTATCAACACGACGAGCAATACAGACGAGTACAGTCGTATTTGACTTATTACCCTGTGGAATTGTAGCCGAAACTACAGCTGATTACCTGCTCCCCAGGTTCATGTTACAACAGGGGGAAGCTCAGCACGATGCTTGAGGAAGAATCATGAGCATTCAACTGAGTAGAAACGTCCTCAGATGTTGCATATACTTCTCGCGCTGATCAATATGAGCAAAATGAGCTGCGTTGTCGAGGGTTACCCATTTGACCTTGTCGATATTGTCGAAGAAAGGTTGCATCGCAACATCCTTTGCCTCATCTTCAGCTCCGTTTATGAGCAGTGTGGTGGCCTTAATACCGCTCAATTCCGGGATGGAGGTCCAATTACGGAGAGAACCAGAAACGTAGAGTTCGCTTGGGCCATACCTAGCTCAACTGTCAGTTACTACTGTCATTCTTTTCATCAACGACTAATAAACTGTCGTAGCAATAGGTTGCTGGGGTAGGATAGCTTACATTGTGCCGTACGTGGTCGAGTCCTTGGCAAACCACTCGAGCGCAGCCTGAACTTCCTTCGCTGGCCAAGGCCTAGCAAGGCTAAGATGTCTCTTATAGAAAACCTCGACAGCGGCCTCATATTCCGGCGTCTCAAACTCCAAGGTCTCTTCGGCGCGATCAAGAACCTCCTGGACATCAAGAGGTAACTTCTTCCGCAAAGCCGTAATGCCGATGCGCCAGACATCCATACTAGCCAGACTGCTCGCGATAACGAGGCGGTGAAGATTCGCAGCGCCCGGCCGCGCGGCCCATTGCGCAATGAACATCCCACCCCACGAATGGCCGTACACATTGATGGGGCGACCCGTCAATTCGAGATGGCGCATCAAGTTCCGAAACTCGTCGATGAAAAGCTCCGGAGTCCAGAACTCTTCATCTCCGGCTTTATCCGGCAGATGAGTTGAGCGGCCATTCCCGATCTGATCGTAGAAGACAAGCGGCATCGACGGCGCCAGGTCGGCAAGTGGGAGCAGGTATTCGTGGCATGCTCCGGGTCCTCCGTGGACGATGATTAGGGGCACAGCTTCGGACTTAAGATCGCCGATGACCTTGTACCATGTCTCGCAGGGAGAGGAGACACCCGCCACCTTGAATTGAGCTATCCCTTCCATTTCCTGATTTCGCGATGGAGCTGAGAAAACCGATTGAATGTGATATATAATAGGTCGTGTACAAGGGGCTGGTCTTGGCGATGGGAAAACTGATACGGTATTAGATGCGCTTTAGATTGGTAAGCATAACATATGTTGATAGATGCATGTAGATATGGAATCCCCTTCCAAGATCTTATGCTGTTGGTCATTGTAGATGCAGAAGATAAATGTAGTAATAAGAACTCTACAGATAGGCCCACCAATCACTCCCCTGGCTTGGCCTTGTGTCTATCCCTCAGCGGCATGCAATTCCCGGTTCATGTTCCCGGTTCAGCCACACTGTATCAGACAGGTAGCTAACTAACACCTGGATGGTGAAAGCAAAGCTGTCATAACAGTATTTGTCCTAGGAAAATATCGCAAGCACATGACAGTAGACATAAGCAAGCATGAAAAAAACTGCACACTATATTCTTTGAACCTATCTCGAGGATCTATGCCCTAGAGAATGCGTCCCAGCGTAGCTGAACCTTCTTGAGCCCCTTACCATCACAGAGCTGTCAATGTACTATCAACCGAAAGATAGACAACAAGAATAGAACAAAGTGAAGAAAGCAAATCCTGAGCCCGGAACTAGCTATAGCTCACTAGTTTCCGGTGGGGTATAGAGTGTCCTGCCATGTAAAGTCCCCTGAATACAACCTGTCCTGGACGCCTATGACATTATGTCATGATACCTTTTGAGCACCATTTGGTATGCTGCAAAACAATGACCAATAGCCCATTTCACTGCCTAGTGAACAGATCTTGAACTCTTAATAGGATCTTCTTTCACAGCAACAATGTGAGAGCACTGCCAGTATGTACCTAAGCTCACACATTCCTCGACTATCTCCTGATCTTCCCACCACCAGTGTGATGCCTGAACGAACCCACCCCAGATTTCTTGCCACAGCATTCTGTTGGACAAGCAGCGAAGCTCTACCTTTAAGTCTTCTTTACTCGGGTTCTTGGGGATAATTGGGACCGCTTGTATGGTTTTAGTGGCAATGGTACTACCTTTCCCGCGAAGACGCCCCACCGCTAGCCAGGCCGGGAATGTTTCACTTGGCCACGTGGTACGAAAGGCTTGTTCTAGGTTAATCAAAAGATTGGTAAATAGCCACTGTCTTAGTTTAGGCCCCATGGAAGATGACACTGGCTGCGGGTCAATGATGGTCAAATGCAGAGCGCCTCCTGGTGCCAGGCATCTGTTGATATGGCGGAGCAGTGGAGGTATGTCTGTGGAGGGAAGTAAAGCAGGCATTGCCAAACATGTCACCGCGGAATATAGCTGGGGAGGGAGAGCTCTGGAGCTCGCTGATACTGAAATCGTCGGGACTAGTAGTGGATGAATGTTAGGGAAAGAATGAGGTGACAGAGGTTGAGGTGAGAGATGAGTAATAGAAGCTGCCGGGTACAGAGCCGCGAGGAACGAAGCAGATGCTGTAGATATAGTTTAGCCTTTTTCTTATGGAAACACAATTAAGGATAAACTTACTTGGGGTCTCATAAAGTGCTAGAATTCTGTTCCGCTTGGGTACAGTTGCAGATTCTGGACGCTCGTTTGGGCGATCCATCAATTGCGCGTAGCCGTCCTGTCGGTGCAGTGCAGAAAACATCCAACGCTTCTTAGTCATCTCGAATTCTTTATATACCGTTGCATCTGCGGCTTCTCCCATGCTTGATTTCAGATTTGCCAGCATCAATTCTGAGCTAGCTGCTGCCATCATTCGGAGCTCCCTCTGTACTACTGGAAGAGTTGGGATCGCAGAGTTGTTTGCGTTTTTTGTGACTAATGTCGTCTGTGAGCATTCGCTAATAGTATCCGCGTTGCTTTTTTTAGTTGGAGTGCAATCCCACTCATGCGGCGGCTTCCACGCCTCAGAGTCTCCTAAACGGCGACGGCCTCTACATGTCGGGGACGACACAGCTCGGCTGGTATGATTATCAGTAGGTGGCGGTGTGTGAGGAAAGTTGTACGGAGGTGGGAAAGACCCAGACTCTTCGCAAGCTTGCGGGGTTCTGTGGAATATATCAGTTACTCCTTCCCCCCACGAAGATATAATCACTTACGACTCTTCAGGCACATCCGCCAAAGGTGGAGTTTGGATTTTGACCCCATCCGATGAAATATGAGTTTCAGTGAGCATTTCATCAATTTGGTCAATGTCCTCTTCTGTGCGTTTCGAGAAGGTAGTTTCGATAGTTCGAGTGACGAAAGAGGATGGGCCAAGTCTTTGCACGTAATTCTCTGTTATGACTTTTGGTTCAGCCTCCTTTGCGACGATCTTTTCAAAGACGCCAGTTGCGACGGCCGCTTGGTGGGCCCATTTAGAGAGAGCAGAGTCTAGTGTATTCGAGTTAGAATCATAGAGAAGCGAAACTAAGGTAATGATTCTCACCGCGTGGTACTGGTGAACAAGTTGCGCCAATCTCCGTTGGAGACTGTAATGGTGCAACGGCACCATCAGAAGTCTTGGATACAGCTTCAAGTACATCATCATTGGCGACCGCAGCTTTAACCCCATACTGCGAGTTTCTATTGGCCTTTGTCGTGCCGCATTCTGATTCTTCGCAGCTAGCAGCGTAAGGGTTTGCCTTTCCATCTGACGTTGTTGAGCCCTTTTTCTTGGATTTTCCAGAGAATAAGCTGAAGCCTCGGTCGCTAGTCGCAGACGAGCTGCTGGTTGACACGGATTGGCGAATGCTTTCAGCCCTCCTCTTCTCCTTTTCCTTTGCCTCTTGTTCCTTTCTCAACATCCGCTGCCCCATACGCTCCACATTGGGATCGGTCCATATGACGTCAAACATGTTGGCGGACTGAAGCTCAGAGTGATCGTCTCGGCACGTCTCAAGTCTCTATGGGATTTATATGAGATGACAGGGAGAAAACTGAAGGTCTGTTAGTAAAGAATGCGCGGTTAGTCAAGATCGGCACCCGTGGGGGCGGTTGGCGTCCTCGTACATTTATGCCATGCCTTGCGTCCTGGTGCGCAACATAATTGGTGTTGCCAACGCCAAGGTTCCCTTCCCTGCTGTAAGGCGTTACCAGCCAGCGGGCCGATGAGGTTGGCGCGATTGAAACAGCAAGGCAGCGTCCGATTGCAGTAGTTGTGAAACGGACAATATGGCGCAGAGGATCAATTACTCGGATCATATATCGTGGTAGGTAACAATGCAGAACACAATTCGGGTCATGAAAAGAGCTTTCTCGTCTTCAGCTCCTGTTACAAAGTCGGCAAGTCGTAGGAACAGCCGTAGGGAACAATGGGAGTGGAGGAAGAGCGTGAACCACAGAGAGGATCGAAGTTGATCGATGAGAGGTAGAGGCGAAAGCGGATGTGTGTGTGTATGTGTGTGTGTGCTGGAGGAGAGATCGCAACTGGTACAACAGAAGCTTCGGGGATGACACGAAGACGCGACAAACAATGGAGAACAAGAGTTTCAGTGAAACGCACCTGAAGCTGGACCAACCCCGATTTCGAACACGGAGGCAGCTTGCAGGAAGTCGCACTTGCTCTCACTACAGGCACAGAGCACGAATGCAACTGCCCGCCTTGGTGTTCTTGCTCTTGCCTACAATCTTGTCTACAATTCGGCTCGGCGGCATGGTCCGCCCTTCGGCCGTGGGGTGCGCAGACGGGTGGAAAGATACAAACAGAAAGGTAACCAATGGTGCCAGATGCCACAATACAGACACATAGATGGACCTACCTATGTAAGTACCTGCATGTACCTACCTACCATCACAGTCATTGATTCGGGCCAGGAGAGGTGCCGAGCACATGCCACATGCACATGTGGCTATGAACTGCCAGAGCTTGTGATCTGAACGTCTGGTCTTTGCTTGAAGTACATCGGACGATTCATGAGTCTTGACTGTTGTATCCACCTCCCGGAAGGCACAGATCACCGGGTAGTTTATTGTTCAAGATCTGCTTGTCCAATCACCCAGCCGGGTGGGAAATGTGCCCATGTACCCAAGGGTGGAATGTACAAGGGCGTACCTATATTGGAATTGCCCTTCGCGGGAGGATACCTGTTGTATGTTTGTATTATATACCTCCTACATGTACCTACCGAGGTACCGAGACACCTCCGTGTTGGAAAGGCATCGAGGATACATATATTCCTAGAAATTTCTTAACCGCGTGAATATCTTGGATGTCGTTGACGCTTCTAAGTAAAGTCATACGCACCCAGCCCAAGCTGCTACATGTGTAGATATTATACCTAGCACAAGTCCTGTGGTTATAGCTGCCAACGGGATGTGCATATTGTGTCTCCTTGGGTGTTCCCAGGAGTCCCCCTCCCTATGATTATTTGGCGCTACACCTTACACTTGTACTACCTCCCTAAAGGGAAATTGTCGATTCTTGGGTTGCCTATCTAGTAAATTTGGGTATAAATTTCCCGTATGGATGACAGGCTAACCTGGGCAGAGGGATCCCCGGGTTATTGTGTCTGTTAGTACATGTGAGGGATTCCGTTTGCGTCTGGTCCAGATGCTATCATGTGAATTACGAAGATAACATGGAACTGCTAGTCTTCAGATATCGTGTCCGAGCTAAATAGCATAACTATGCAGTATAGCTGATATCCGCTTAATCAGATCCTCTTACCTAATCTTGGAGCTATACGACGTTGCAGAAAAAGCGAGAAAAAAAAAGGATTCTACAGGATTCTGTCACGAATGTCTAACATGAATGCAACCGCAACGGCGGCTGCGCTTGTGCAATCACCGAGCCACAAGTTTGCTCACAGCCCCCCACAAAACCCGTCAAAATTCTCCGAGTTCCAGGGCCGCGTGTGATATGTCTCCAGCTTTGATTCGCGATGCTCTCCTGTCTTCATCACATAGTGGTATCCCAGTCTAGATAGTAGATGCTGAACCCCCTACGGTTGCGTTGTCTGGCACAATAAAGTGTCCTATATAGGGCAAAAGTAGCTGGAAGGTATCATCATGTCAACTCAATTCAGAGTGAAGGCATAATCACTGCTATCTGAGCACGATCTTCAATCAGAATGTTGCACCTTCAAGCGTCTAGATATGCGGTTTTCTCCCCCTAACACTGTATAAACTCCAAGTCTCTCCTTTCGCTTGCTCATGCAATCATCTTAGTGTAGGTTTGTTTTGGTCCGTATTGTTGCTCCATAGTGGCCCAACAGTCTCAGCAATGGCTGCATCGTGCCCTAAGCTATGATATGCAACTGGTGCGGCGGTGTCTTAGGAGCAAGCCATAGTGTATAGGCGGAATCGGACTCATGAAACACCTCGTTATTTCCACGAGTATTCTAACCAAATTGTCTTAGTAGGTATTTGTTCATCAGCAAGCCCGTCGATCTTATTGACCCATCGAAGACCTATTGACACTGTGACAGTTTTAGTCAATGATGCATATAACCCCACATTGTCCATTGACACTTGATTGTTTTTTCCCAGCTATTTTGATCTTCGAGAGAAATATGCATCTGGAGTACTTGTAGGGTCGATCTAAGATATCTTCGTACCACGATTCCAAAACTCCAGGCAAAGGGAGTCGCTGTACATAGGCGTTGAAGCCTTCGTTCAGCAATAAGTGTGGATATAATACTCCATGGTTGCAGTTCTTACAATTTGACATATGAAATCCGTCATCAGTTTGATATTCCTAGATATATGTTTACAACCGGGGATATCATTGACGGCTTTGAATATATATTGTAGACATTGCCATTTCGATCCAACTGCGGTACCTCTCCTAAATAGACGTTGCTGACATCTAATATGGCGCTTAGTAACGTGGAATCACGCTGAATTGACGACCCGGCTGTGATGGTGTCGAAATTCTACGTAGCCTACCACACATGTATTCTATCCTCTGTGTGTCTCATGGGAATAATATACCTTGAAATGTCTTATTAGATGCGTAAACATGCCTGCCTGAGAGATTTATCTGGCTCATCTCTATTTCCGGAGACTGTTCACAATCAACGGGATCGTAAGCGAGGAAGTCTGCATCATCACTGTAGCAATGAAGAACCTACAAGTCGGACAACCACAACATACAGGTCTATATCGTACAGAGAACATATGATAGACTGCATCGTCTCCAGACCCCCGCTTCGTCTCCCGCGAACTGGTTCATCTGTGACACCCAGATCTCGGCAATTGGCCAATTTTCCCGCGTGTCTCGTTTTTTCGCCCGTTGTCAACGCCTATGACGGGACTACTGTCGATTCGTGGCTCTCGATAATGTAGGACGAGGCAAGACATTTCTTCTGGCAGCTTGCATATTTGTGTCGACCTCGGCTCTACTCCTCCCACCACTTCGAGCCCACAAGAGACCCGTGATTCCTCTGATATAGAGTTCATAGCAAGATTAGCGGCTCACCAGATCCTAGAGGCATTTGACTACATCGAAGGTGGGGTCGGCAGTTGAATCCACCTAGTAACAGAGCAAACTGAAAAGATCCATGGTTGCGGGTATGCATGCAGTGGTCGACCGGACAGCTGCAGGGGGGTTGGTGGTTTGTACAGCGGATCAATTCAGCACAGGCAATTTTCCTAGTTTTCACAATGTAAGTATGACAGCACACCTTACTCTGCTGACGCTAAAGATGAAGATGTTTATTGTAGAGACGCTGTAAATGTGAGAAAGGACAATGTAGATACCAACAAGTGCCTGGCGGAATATCTCACAATTGCTAAGTAATATATCAACGGCTGAACAGAAGTGTGCACTGCCTTGAGATAGTAGTTCGGAATCGGCTGTATGTACGCATGGCCGGGTCTAGGGGTCGGCTTCCCGGCATCCTATCAGCCAATTCCCAGACATAAGGGGAAGCCTGATCCAGCAGGAGACCGTTCAAGCAAACCCCTTGCGTGGATCCTGCCGTTCATCCCAGCATCCCCCTGCCTCCCAGCAACGTGGTACGCTTTAGCACGTCTTTGCTATTATTGCCTCCGAACGTTCCTGTCTATACTTTCCGGCTGAAATACAGTGAACTATATGCGTCATTAGAAATAGCGAGCTGTTTGTCGCTCAGCATGTTCTTGGGTGGCCATTTATTTTAAGAGAAGAATCAAATGGCTATGAAGCATGCAGAGGTAGAGTGATAGAGATATCACCTAGGTAATTAGCAAGAACTGAAATATTCTAGTTAAAACTAAGGGTTGTTACACGAAAATTACGAAAATTGGAATCAGGAACCACTACATATTTCTTGATAAAAAACTGGTGCTGCTGCTCTTTAGGTAAGTGGGAGCTTTATAGGACAATAACTACCTTATCCCCTTAACCCTTAACCTTGCACATCCTTGCCTCAATATTGTACATTGTATACAGCTCTACAAATTCTGGAGATCTAACTGGTACTTCTTCCCTGAATACAAAATAAACAATGGTGGGGGGGCTGAAAATTTAACGCTAAATCTTCAGCAGGAGCAGATAACTCAATGGAGGACTTTATAAGCCGCAACCCCTTACTTCGTTTTCTCTATTTATTCCTCCAACCACAGTACAAACAGCTTTCAAGTGAGGAGGCCACATGAAAATTTGAAAAAGGCGGTCCCAATAGGGATTCTAGTACCAAGGGCGGTGCAGGTACCCGTGCAGATACCAAGGATATGCCTCCTATACTTACAACCTGGAGGTGTGTGCTACCTACCTAAATACATACCTACCTACTAACATAGGTAGGTACATATATCCGTACACAAAAGAGGTACATTGAATACAACATTGAATACAATGCAAAATACAAGGGGACAAAGGTAGATGGGATACATAGCACTTGCTTAAAATTAGGTATTATTACGTGCCTTCTCTTGCTACTCCATGCATGCTCCTGCTCATGCCCATACTCGTGGATTTACATCCCACGCGCCTTCTGTCACTAAGCAACGGGTGCTCCCAAGTCGAGTGTATGTGCCCACTCAAAACACATTAGAAACATGGGTCAATGATTCATCCTGCTTTCTCTTTTTTCTCTTTCTCTACACACAAGCCCCAAGTACCTAGGTACCTACCTACCTACACACATGCACATGCATACATCGTGATGGTGGACTTCCTTTGGCGTTGCACTAACGCACATACCCATGTACCGTGTTTTTCTCCATCTCCCCTATTTCTTCGACTGGATAGCCCGAGTCACTGGTTCCCATCATTCCCAGCGACCTGGTTCTCTGGTGCCCTGGACCAAGCTTGGTAGGTTCAGGCTATGTTCCCTCTCTACGTCAACTGTACAGACTTGTTATTGGCTCGTGTCACCTCTAATTTTGATTCTGTCCTCACCGGAGATACATCAATTGTCTCTCAACACACTCTCTTCTCACCTTTCACGGGGTGCACCTACAGTCCATTTTCAGTCTGTAGACACCTTGCCTCCCTTGCCTACCTCACCTACCAACCTACCGACCTACCTACCGTACAGGCCGTCCCCTTGTCCACCCGTCTCTTCATATGTTCACATGTCCTATACTTCTCCTGTCTCTCTCTTCTTTTCTGTGAGGCACCACCTTAATACTTCTCTCTGTCTTTCTTGTCCCATTGACTCTGATTACTTCTATGTTGTTCTGATTTCAAACTCGATTCTGCACTAATTGTGCCTTCATACGCCACTGTATTTCTTACATTCGTTTTGAGGGTTGGAGCTGTCTCTGTTCTGACAGCTCGGTCGGAGACTTTGGCACCTTGATTCCTATTCACGGTGCCAGAAGACTTCACGCAAAATAATCAAAACAAAACAAAGATCCATTATCAACACAGCGGTTATTTTGTGTGCCTACTTCCAAAGTCCAACGCATACTCTACTATCCTGAACGTGTCATCATACTTTTATTATTCTACTTCATCCAAATTCACCAACTTTGTTGATATCAGCTAGGGGTCTAAATCAGGAGACAAAATGCGGTGGTTTGCCTCCATTCAGAATGCCTTTGACAAGGCAACAGAGAAGTTCTCTGCATTGGACCAGAGGATTAACAGGTCGACTTTTGGTAGAGTCTTCCGTCTTGACGGTTCCGGCCATGTAAGTTGATACCCACAACCTTTACAGCATCTTACTTCGGGATATTTCCTCTAGAACAGCCCTGAACCCCAATCTGTGCACTCGACACGGTACATCCTTGCCCTATACTAATCATGGGCAGCCAAAATCCATACGAGGGGCCACTTTCTTTAGAGAAGTTCGGGCCGGCTTGACAACATTTGCCACCATGGCATACATCATTGCCGTTAATGTAGGTATCGCACTTCCAAGTCTTGTACGTACAGTCTCCTAACTCTTACCTAGTCAGCAATTCTCTCAGATTCTGGAGGTACTTGCGAATGTCCAGAGGGAACCCAACCCGGCTGCCCTGGCGACATGTCCATGTCAATGTGTCAAACCAGTGAGTCCTCATACTGTCGCCAGACATATCCTTGAATAACGCGACTTCTTCTAACCCTCAATTTGCAGACCTGAAGCGTGACCTAATTACCGCGACCGCAGCCTTGGCCGGCCTGTCAAGCATTTTGTTCGGATTCTTTACCAATCTTCCTGTCGCTCTTGGGTTAGTACGCCTATCCCACGATTGGGACCATCTTTGATTCGGACTCAAATTTTGTCTGACTTGATTCTAGACCAGGCATGGGACTCAATGCCTATTTTACGTACCAGGTTGTCGGCTGGCGAGGTTCTGGCCCTATACCGTATCGTATTGCACTGACTGCTATCTTCGTCGAGGGGTTCATCTTCATGTTTCTGGCGCTTACAGGAATGCGACAATGGCTGGTTCGCATGATACCAGCTACTATCAAAACTGCCTCTGGTGTTGGTATTGGACTTTTCCTTACTGAGATCGGCCTGTCCTATTCTGCTGGCATTGGCGCAATTACTGGAGGTTTTACCACGCCATTAGCCATTGGTGGTTGTCCCCCTGAAATGCTAGACAGTAGTGCCGAATGTAGCGGAAAGATTATGGCAAACCCTGCTGTATGTCTTCAATCATCCTAGCTACACTTTTTCAAAGAAGAAGCTTACCTGTTTGGCAGATGTGGATCGGAATTTTCATCGGGGGGGTTTTGGTCGCCTTCTTGATGGCATTCAAAGTCAAAAGCGCCATTATTATCGGCATTGGATTGGTCTCGATTCTCTCTTGGCCGTCAGTCTACTCCTGAGCCCTGATGTGTATGAAGCTTTTGCTCACTAGTTCTAGTCGCGACACATCCTTCACATACTTCCCGTACACAACAGAGGGAGACAATCGGTACGAATTCTTTCGACAGATCGTTGCGTTCCATCCGATTGAAACAACTTTGGCGGTACAGGAATGGAACCTTCAAGGGACAAGTGGTGCTCAGTTTGCACTCGCCCTCGTGACATTCCTCTATGTTGACATCATCGACTGTACCGCTACGCTGTATTCCATGGCCAAATTCTGTGGCGTTGTTGAAGATGACGGTGACTTCCCTCGCTCCACGATTGCCTATTGCACTGATGCAGCATGTATCTCAATCGGCTCGTTATTCGGCTGCTCGCCGGTCACTGCATTCATTGAGAGTGGTGCAGGAATCGCTGAAGGTGGCCGCACTGGTCTGACTGCAGTTTCCACTGGGTTCTGCTTTCTCATCAGTCTCTTCTTCGCACCGATCCTCGCCTCGATCCCGCCCTGGGCTACAGGCTCAACACTTATCTTGGTAAGTTTAAACTCCTAATCTCCTGTGACAGAGGACTAACGCAGAGCTTCGAACTAGGTTGGCTGCCTCATGATCCGCCAAGTGACCAACATCAATTGGCAATACATTGGCGACGCCGTTCCATCCTTTGTGACTCTAGCATTCATGCCATTCAGTTACAGTGTCGCCTACGGTCTTATTGCGTATGTGACCCAACACTATGAAACTGATGTTTTACTAACAATTATGCTAGTGGCATGATGGTATACATCGTCCTGAACACTATGATTTGGGTTGTAGTCAAGTTCACAGGCGGGAAAGTAACGCCGGCCAACTGGCAGTCAAAAGAAGTTTACAGCTTCGGTTTTGGAAGACGAGATATGCCAGGCTGGGTGAGATTCCTTCGTCGCAAGTTCTTTGGTGCCGAAGTGGTTCGAAAGGACGGCATAGAGCTCGCCGATTGTGACAGTACCATCAATCACGAGTCACGCAGCGGGTCGGCCGAGGGCAAGCCTTTACAAATCCTCTCAAGCCGACCTCACCCTCACGGTCGCCATATCGACTACGATCTTCCTTCCCTCGACTAGAAAGATCGGCAAGATGAATCGTTGTGATGTGTCTGTTGCAAGGTACAATAATTGATGTAGAGGGTATTTGCCGTGAGAAACAAAGAAAAATATATTGTTATTGTGGTCAGTGCTATACATGATATCAAGGAGAATGAAGAACAGAAAACAGCTGGCATAGATGAGAGAAAGCCACAGGTAGCTGAAGTCCAGCAGGGGATATATATTAAGTATCAGAGGACGGAGCTTTGACCTGGCTTGAAGGAGACATATGTGGCTCCTATGATAATGTAGTTTCAAAAGATATAACATGGCAACTAGCGATTTTCGCCATAATCACGTTGGGACACTGTCTATCCTCACTTGAAGTGGCTGTTTGATTTCTATATAGTTGAGATATTATCGGGAGAAGTTCCTGGTAAATCATGATGATTGCTGACTGTCTGTCTTATCTTATCGCCTTCCTGTGCCGCAATATCGAGTGGGGCAACTACCTAAGGTATGGTTAGCTCTTTGCGCCTGTACCTATGTACCTGCCTGCCTTGACATCACTGAAGACAACTTCGCAATAGCTACGTGAACTTTCTAAAAGCAGTCTTCCTAGTAACGCCGATAAAGTCAAGCTGTGTTCGCACCCAACACTGCCACAAAACAGCTGTATATCCCATCTTCGCTCAAACTGCTGTCTATCAATCGTCAGGTTCTCTACAAACGGCGGAGTTGCTATTCAGCAGGTCTGAGAGAGGAAGATGAGTGGTGGTTGGAATACCAGTGAGCAGCATGCCAAGGTCTCGCAACATGGACCGATCGAAACGCTAATCACCTGGGTACAGTCGAGTCAGACGCGGTATGCCGCCCGTTTCCCGGATCTCTTATTCAACCCGGAACCGTATTTTGATCTAGATGAACTGACCAGCTCTCGAGATAGGGTGTCTTCACATTCCTCCTGAACAATCTTGGAGCCAAAGATGTCCAGTTTGAGGAGCTGCTCACCTTAGAGCCCGAGGTGCTCGCCGAGTTGCACCCGGTCTACGGCGTCATATTCCTCTTCAAATACCCCACAGATGCACCCTATGCGGCGACCGACAAGCCGCTCGACGGGACGTTCGACCACGAGGCGGCGGAGCGGATCTTCTTCGCCGCGCAAACGATCCAGAATGCGTGCGGCACGCAGGCGCTGCTCTCGGTGCTGCTAAACAAGGATAAGGAGGGCGGCAGCAGCGAGAGCGGTACCGGCATCGACATCGGCACGCCGCTGCGCGAGTTCCGCGAGTTCACAATGGTGCTGCCGCCCGAGTTCCGCGGCGAGGCCCTCAGCAACAGCGAGCTGATCCGCGACGTGCACAACAGCTTCGCTAAGAGCAGTCCCTTCGTCGACGAGACGCAGCGCACGAGCGGCGAGGCCGAGGACGCGTTCCACTTCATCGCGTACACGCCCATCAACGGCACGCTGTACGAGCTCGACGGCCTGCAGCCCGCGCCTATCAGCCATGGCGCCTGCGCGGCCGACGAGTTCCCTGCGAAGGTCATGGAGGTGCTGCAGCGCCGCATCGCGCGGTACGACATGTCGGAGATAAGGTTCAACCTCATGGCTATGGTGCGCGATCTACGGGTGCGGGCGCGCGAGATCGGCGATGCCGAGGCGCTTGAGCGCGAGGAGCAGAAGAGGCGCGACTGGCAGTTTGAGAACGCCCTGAGAAGACATAACTTTGTGGGCTTCGCGGGGGCTGTTCTGAAAGGTGTTGTTGAAGACAAGCTTGCTGAGGGAGGAGACGCGGCGTACGAGAAGTGGATCGAGGAAGCGAAGGCGAAGACTAGGCAGCGCCTCGAGAATAAGCGGAAGGGAGGTGGTGATGGCGATGTTGAGATGGGGGGATGAAAACTGACTTATGGGCGGGGAGGTGTTGTCTGTTGTTCTGCTTCCGCTTTTTTTCGCTTGGGATGATTGGACCGGGGGGCCTGGCATAGATATCGTCGACCGGAGCTTGGTATTGGTAGATAGAATGAAGAGACATGACCGCGGACTTCTGTCAGTTCTGGGAATCTGCGATAGCCTTGCTTACTTCTCTTGGGAGGCATAGTGAGATAAAAAGAAAAATGATGTACTCGAGAGATATGCCTGATGCTAGGGTCGGGTCGAACTCAAGGACATCGCTATTCTAAGTATATTTTATTTCCGTCTCCCATAAGCGAACAAAGAAGAGCTGGCCAACATGCGCGCCTACATATATGCATACTTAGACAGCCAATGAGATCCAGGCCAAAAGTCCCGAACTTCTTTCGCATTACCAGGTATCCTGGTCATGGCACCTTTTACTTTATGTACTACTCACTTAGCTTGTTCACGACATCCATCTAGGTCGAGGTCGAGCACGAACATCAGACAGGAATGAAAAATTGTAAGGGGGGGGGGAATAGAAAAAGTATATTCGAAGAAGGGGAATCAATATAAAAAAAGGCAAATAGTTAAAAAATAAAGTTTCCGCACAAAACGCCCTAATGTTCTCCTCTCTCTCACTTCCTTCGTGAGTTTTCTCATCTCATCCACATTCATATCGTGACCAGTGAGTAAGGAGGTGGGGTGTCTTTCTCCTCTACACCCCTTTGTTCCCATTATGCACGTTCCCGAGTTAAGTAAGGGGATTCTCGGTGCGTGTGCTGTATATATATACGTCTTATTCCTGGTCTCATCGTCCATTTCTTTCTCTGTGGTGGTGTTGTTTGTATTTAGGTAGAGCCGTAGAACCAGTATCTGTTTTATCATGGTCAGCTTCCTCTTCATGGAATTGAGATGTAGCGTTCTTAGTCGGGTACTTACTCAGCCGCGTATTCTACCGTGAACGCGGCGGGCTGGCCCTCGCATGTGGCGGGGGAGCTGCCGCCGGCCGTCTCGACGCGGAAGACCTGGTGCAGACCGCCCGTGGCATCCGGGTTGGCGGCAAGACGCAGCCAGGGCACGGCGATCTCGCCCTTGCGGCCCTTGGGCGCGTCGGCAGGGGCAGCGGTTGCGTTGAGCTTGGAGCAAGGGGCCTCGCCGATCTGCTTGCGCTTCGTGTCAAGGTTGAAGAAGGGCGTCGTCGAGTTGGTGAAGAAATGCTTCCCTGACACGATGAGCTCGGTGGGCCCCATCTTCTTCGAGTTGTCGTCGGAGAGCGGGCTGTAGGGAAGGTCGAATTGCAGCGCCAGCTTGGGGAGCATGTGCAGAAGATCGGGGTAGGCGGCTGCTATGCATGAGGCGTCGAAAAGGGTTGCTACAGCGCCGTTGGCCGTGGGGGCCTCTGTTGGCTTGCTGGCATCACAGGTATAGTTCTGCGTGCCACGACCGATAGCTACGTGCTTTACTACGAGCCCTGAGTCTGGTGTTGGGAGAGGGTTGGCAGCCACTGGATACAAGTGTCAGTGGTGACTTTCTTCTATTCTTGTCGTGGGAAGGACTTACAGGTTGGAATCTTGGCCTTGGAGATGTCACATTTTGGTATGCTCTTAGACAGCTTGGCGATATCGATCTTCTGCGCCAACAGGTTGAAGTAGTCTGCTACAGTCTCATGTCCAACGGTATTGGTGAGCCCCGGGTGAAGAAGTGGCCAGGTTGGCGCGGCGAAAACGGTCGAGGCACCCAGGAAGGTGGCTAATATTGTTGAGCCGTACATCTTGATTTCGGGGTTGAAGTGAGGATGACAAGGTTGAAGTTCTTAGGTAATAAAGATTGGTCCGGAGAAAATTGAACTGTTTTCCTTGACCCGTTTCTTCCTTGTTGTTATAGTATAGGCAGATTGATATCTATACTATGCGATTTGAGATCGTGCTGAAGGAAAATCCCAAACCCAATCAGATAATACCCGTTCCCAGAAGACAAGAATAGAAAATCGAGAAGGGAAAAAGGAAATAATTGGTTTGAAGAAGAGCAATGGAAGGAAAAGAGAAGTAGGAAAAAAGTGAGAAAAAGGAAATGATCCCCCAGAGGTATAAGAATGAGGCTGTTTACGCGGGTGGTGGAACAAGAGAGGTTCGTCTGAGAGGTCGAGTGTAGCCGTCTGTCTTAATATATTGAGAGCGGCAGTGGCTGGTCTCTCCCTCACAGGCCACAAGCTACTGTACTTAGACGATCAACCAACAGTAGCATCGACACAACCCTGCTTGCTGCCGTCCATCCCGGGCGGCAGAGAGCATGGGGAGTGGACATGATCTCGTGTAGCTACGCTGAGAGCAGAATGGCGGGAGAACTAAATTAGGTACCACGAGAAGATACTGTTGGCGTTACTCCATGGGGCTTTGCTGGAAGGGGAATGGCTACCTCGTCGGCTGACAAGCCCGACGTGAGAGGCTCCCAAGTTCCCAACCAACACCAGTTACTGACCAGTTAACCGCCCTACTATGGATGCACACAAGAGCTGGTTGCAGCGGGCAGGCGAGGGCAGGGAAGAGCAGGACCACCAGACTCCCGGACGAGGTCGGACAGTGTGGAGAGGACCCGGCACGGATGCTACGCTAGAACGGTCTCCTCGAGCTGGACAAGGGTCGCTCGAGAGAGGCGATCTGCAGCTAAACAGCTAGCCAGGACTCGCCAGGTAGCTTGGCATGGGGTAGATGTCTGTTGCTGTCTGCGATTGGCCGAGACGCTCCGCGCAAGCGCCGTGGCTAGCAAACACCAAAGACCCTTGTGCCGATTCTTTTGAAGCTACCGTAGAGATATCCATGCGCAGATACGACTCACGACGGTAGCTGCTACGGTATCATTATCAAGATAGGTAGGTAGATCATTGCAGCAGCGGGTCGCAGCGGCAAACGATTGCTGCCCATCTGCTGATACTTACATAGGTATCTCCACAGCAGCTGACGATGGAGGAGGTTGTAAATCGTTTCTGACGACAGCAGTATCACTTAATCGCCCATGTTATGATGGCTGTGTACGAACAGGTGTGCTGCTGAATACGAAAGCGGCGTGAATTACGTTAGTCACAAACATAGAGAAGCGAAAAATAAACCGGAGTTTCGAATATCCGACGGCGGTGTCACCAGAAGGTAATCATTTCTACTGTAATACCTACACTAGACCTGGCTGTGTATCTTGTATTTGGAAGTGAGATGAGAGCAGCAAGAGGCAAAAGAAGATGCGCATACCTAGATCAAGTTTGGCTTACCAACAACAAGGGTCCACTATCTAAGGCTTTACATGAAATGATGACCTAATTTAGCCCGTCATCTCGGTGTGTGAGTGTGATGCCAAGAGGTTAATTAATCTAAATAGCCACGGCAACTTCTGTGCTCCGAGAGGGTGGTAAGGCGGTAAACACCAGAGGAAAGGCAAAAATAGAAACAAATTAGTAGAGATCTCGGTTGAATTTGCCCGCGCTAACGTTCGTCCAACGCAGCAAATTTTGCTTGCTTGTCATCCAATCATTGCGCTTGTGGAGAGGCGGCAAGCCGATAGAAGGCAAATTGGTTTATTTCCATGCGTCGTTTCTCTTGACCGTTCAAATGGACTTACCTACTCCACTGGACTCATTTTCTGGAATAGGTAAGTGGAAGAAGGCGTGTGTATACCTTTTATACGCGCTGACGCCGATGTTAGAAACTTGGATTCTTATTTCCGCATCATACTCTTTCCGGCAGGACTCGATAATGTAGGTAGATGGAGGATAGGCAGAGGCAGTACTGTCTCAGATGTCGTATTGGTATCATCACACAGCGTCTCGCTTCGTCCCTTTCTCCGGAGAAGTAGGAGTCTTAACATCAGTATTCGGATGTATGCAGTCAGTCCCTTGTTTCGCTTCCATGTAAATCAATTAGAGCCCGATCGTGTGAACACAATGAACCAGCCTCTGACCCGACCCTACGTGTCGGCGATTAAGAAAGTTGAACATAAAGTCGGCATATAAGGTATCAAGAGACGAACGCTACAGCTCTCTGATTGGCCGCTGTCTTTCCCGACTCTGTCAGGGCAGCATGTCGCGACGTCACGTAGCAATAGACAAAGACACTCATCTCACAGGTCTGTCGTAGATTTACCAAATGGATCAGATAGGCAACCAAATGTGCATCACCTAGAAACATGGTTCTCAAAGCTTCGTCATCAGACATCGCGCCTTCAAGGTCCAATACACTGTACATTCCTCCCATGCCCACGAGACAAGTAAGTAGCTGCTCTTGGGATGGGGGGCACAGCGTTTAAATCTTAGCCTGCGCGTCAAATGATAAGACCATCTGCATAATTGTAGGGATCATCCCAGGGCCAGCTCTGTCTACTTACATCAGGGAACGAAAGGTGGAGTTTTGTCGACCATTCAGTTTTACCAACCAACCCACTGTCTAACTAACGGGGCGAGCTGGGCAGAACTCCCCCGCCAAAGCGAATCAAGCCGCTCCGTGTGGTAGCAGCGGGATCTCCCTCGCCTCCTCTAGCAAATCGTCGACGTTGGAGCCACTCCGTCTTGGCGCCGCATGCTACCCAAGCCTTAGTCTTCATTTAAAGATCGAGCCAATACATGTGAAAGTGCCTGGGTCGTTTTGGTGTTGTGGAGATGATGAAAAGGCCTGCTTGTTATATATCAATTTCTAGGATTTAAGATTCCATCTATGCGGTGGTTCGCGATCCTGTTAACGGTTGCCTGTTCATAGTCGAGTGCGCGCGTGGTTATCTAGATGCGTAAGCAGCGTGCTTGTCTCGTGTCTTCTGTTGATGCAGTTTTCGGTCCAACGGTTTCTTGGGGTGGCCTCTAGTCAGAACTAGAAGCGGGTATGCCAGGAAGAGAGGATCGGCTGGATGAAGATATTCTGTGCAAGATGGTACAATTACAACTTCTCTAATCTTGAACCAGCGTGGGGACTACCTCCCTCAAAACGCTCTCGCGGATCCCGGCACAATCATAAGTCTATATACTAAATCAGAGGCTGCGCATTCTAAATAACCAGCTTGTAGCCTCACAAAAATACATATACATACACATATAACGTCATCCATCGGCTTGGAAATATTGGAACATAATGTTACATTGTCATCAATGTCCATTAAACCCTTCTTGTTGCCAGTCTCCTTGTCTAATCGCCTGGCCATTGGACCCAAGCCTACCGCTGCCCAGCCCTCCAGCGCCCGCGGCGGCGGCTACACCTGGGCCTAGATTATGTGTGTACTTCTCGGCATCTGCCGTGCCAAGCCAATATAGCGAGAAGAAGACCAGCAGATGTAGCGCAACGCAGTAGGCCGCAAATAAATTCCTACTTGTCCTTGACGCCAACACCATCCGGGTGACTGTGTATACCACCCTTTCTGGAAGGCTCATTCGCTTGTATGCCCGGGCCGACTCTCGCCCTCTAAACGCGGCGAAGGGTGATATGTTGGACTCATATGCCTTCCTGTACCGGTCCATCTCGATGCCAGGGCTGCCTGTGCCCCCTATACTCACGGTAGATGGGTTGGGATTGGACGAGTAGGCTGCTGATGACGACGACGCCGAAGGTCCGCCGCGGTTGTACGTAGATACGTATCGCGTCTTTTCATAAAGTTGCAAATTGTCCTTCTGTAGTGCAGCGATCTCTTGTCTCAGCTGGGAGACGGTGCGGTGGCTCTCAGACAACTCCGTTTCAAGTTGGGAATTGCGTTTCTTGAAGCGATCACGCTGTGCTGTGATCATGGGAAGAATGCCAGAGCCCCCGCCCAAGGGTTCACCACCTGCTGTGCGAGGATCGAAGCCGGAAATTATGGATGACGTTGGTGAGGTTTTGCCGCCTCGTCTTCCTGGCGCGATCGATGGAGTATACCTAGTGTAGGTGCCCGCCACCGATGCGCCAGACGGGAATGCATTCTGACCCTCTGATTGGAGATTTGCGAGATCATTTTCTAGCTGAGTGTTCAGATTCTGTGACCTCTCCAGATCGGCGTTCGTCCTCGACATCTCTTCTTGCATGCCCTCAAGCCGGTTTTGGAGGTCATGGTGTGATACTCGGAGAATTGTAAGCTCATCGCCGAGCTTCTTATTTCTCGCTAAGAGTAGCTGTTCCAAAGTGTCCCCCTTCGCCTTGGCGGTCGAGCCATTTGAATCTGTGTTCGCTAACACATCATCATCATCCCCTGTCGAGAATTCAATACTCTTGAGCACTTCTAGTTCTTGCTTAACGTCGTCGTAATCACTCCACTTCTGGACTTTTGCTCTTAAGGTATCGCGCTCCTCTGTCAAAAGGCCGACCTCTCGTTCTAGACTACGTAACCTCGAGTCAATGTCCCTCTTGAATGCTTCTTTCTCAACTCTAGCTTGGTCAAGCTTGCGTATGAGAGAAGAGTTTTCAGACCTCATTCGCATATACGACGGATCATCTTCAGGAGATGACGCCTGAGTTTGTACCTGTGATTTCGACTGCGCGAGCTCTAGACGTAACTGTTCATTACGGGCTTCCACTTCGGCGAGTCTTGCACTAGTTCGTTCTAGGTCTGAATGAACCATCTCGAGTTCCGCGCTTGTGACATGTCCGCCATTTCCTTCGGCATCAACACCTTCGGAACCTTTCAATCGCTGTGTGACCTCATAACTGGCCTTGATTTCGTTGATCAGCCGTTCCTGGCTCTCGACCTTCTCCTCTAAAGCCTTTTCCTTTGCCTCCCAGTTGTCTTGCTTTTCCTCGAGCACAGCTGTCCATGATGATTCTACCTCCTTCACTTTCGAGTCAAGGTTATTCTCAAGTTGCTTACGGTTCGCACTTTCAGATTGCAATCGCGACTCGGTTTCCTCAAGCTGCGAAGTCAAGCTTGCAATATTTTCCTGTAGATGCTGATTCTCCTCCGTTAGTTTCGGAAGCGTGTCCTCAGACACAAGCATGGAGTCGACAGAAGCTTCGAGCAGTGGGTATGGGTCTGGCGCATTCTCTAAGGCTGAATAGACCTGCAAGAAGGCGCTGTTCGTGGCCTTGGAATGGTTGGTAAGTAGATCGATAAACGTTTGGTAAGCTATATCAAACAACCATTAGTCGGACGAGGATGCGATCAGTGGCGAGTCAACCTGGCGACGCACCCTTGAGAAGGCTCTTATACTCAGTGAGCTTCGTCGCATCGTCAAGCTTTCTAAAGTCTTTAGTTTTCTGGGCGAGATCTTTTCGCTGTACGGTAGAATCACGCTGGTATGCGACGATATCGGATGCAGTGTTGTCGAGGGTCTGAATTAGGGTGGACAAGTCAATGTCTGTCGATTAATCAGTCAGCATGGACGACAACTCCCAGCAGGAGGGCATTGGCACATGTGACGCACTTCTCCATGCAGATATGGCGTGTTGAAATTGATTTGTATTCTCATTGCCCGATGACGGGGCCGTAGGCTCGTCGTTCTGTTGCGATATTACCGCGTCAAGGTTATCCATGGCGGAGGATTAACTCAGTCGTAGGCTACGGGAGCTGGAGGAGTTCGAAGAGCTTGAATAGCTAGGGGCGGTGGTCGCTGCCACACTCATCACATCATCAGGAATTGACACAAGGCAATTCTAGAGCGACTCGGCCGCTTTTCGTTGATTGAGTATGTGGTTTTGTTGGTGATCGGATGGTTCAGGCGATAGTCATGGGGATGATACCACGTATTTAGACCGAGGAGACTGAACTCGTGTTTCGTTCCTGAAAGGCTGAGCGAGCTGGACTGGACTGGGCCGGCGCTCCTCAGCTAAAAGAATACCTCCCGTAAAGTACCTACCCTGCTAGGTACTGGCTTTACCTAATGCAAGGCACCTAGCGAAAGGTGTCCAGGTCCTGTAGCACCGCTAGCTAACACCGAATAAGGCATTAATTAACACCCTGGAGGCCCTCAAAGTTCCATTTCATTGGCCATAAGCTTACCTAACTGGTGGCCAGAGGTGGCCTAGGTAAGTACTGTGCCGATGTGCCTTCAATCGTGACGATTATCTACCTCATCCCCAGCCTCACCTCTACATCTCCCACCATATCTCTATCCATACAGTATCCCCTTTATCAACACGACTGTTGTACAATCGCTACAGCCAGCCACAGCTACTGGTGCAATCGTGCTTTGCATTATGACTGCATTCGAGGCTTTATGATGTTGTCTATCCAGCTATGGCTCTAGACGCGCATAGCAATATAAGCTCCCAGAGCTTCCCAGGAGCTGGCCCCTACGTCCTGCGCACCCTATTCGCAGATGTGCCGCTCTCTGAAGACGGTTCTAGAGACGATATTAAGATCAACTGCGTCGAATATCTGGGTGCGCCACTCACATCATATTTTACCTGACCCCCAGACCCGGCCATGTACGCCTTGACTAATCCAAGGTGCACCAGATCGCAACCTCTACGTGGGAACATCGGATTCAGAGCTTCTTCACTTCTTCCAAATCCCCCCAGACCCCGCCGATCATTCTGATGTTCCAACTTTCATCCTCGCATCGCGACTCCGGCCTACTTTCTCAGATCCAGCTGGTGCACCCAATCCTTCCCGGCCTGGTGTACAAGAGATATTGCTGCTCCCTGGTGTTGGGAAGGCGTGTGTTCTGTGTAACTCAACCGTCACCTTCTACTCCCTGCCAGAGCTTAGCCCTGCATTTAATGGGCTTCAAGTTAAAAACTGTGGTTGGATTGGTGGGGTGGATCTCAACCAGGATATCCAAGATACTAACGGCGCCACGATATTGTTGTCTTTGAGTAGAAAAATACAGGTCGTGAGGATCGGGGAAGATGCTCGCGTTATAAAGAAGATCGAGTTTACAGGCAGCAAGTTGTCCGTGAGGAGAAATACCATTGCCTGCGTTGCCGACTCGAGGAGCTATGCCCTTTTAGAAATCGAACGCCAACTCAAGATTCCTTTGATGTCGATCTCATCCCTAGATGAGGCACAGCCCGGAACCATTCTTGGTCAGGCTCAGGATATTTCCGCAAGCAGCGGTGGCGGTCTGTTACGGAGTAATTCATCCACTCAAGCCCGCCCTCAGATAGAAACCCCCGAGACACAGACGCACCGGAGAGGCACAAGCTTAGGGAATCTCATCTCAAGTGTCCGAAAGCAGGAACAGTATACCGTTGATGCCGAGGAACCTGGCAGTCGGTCAGCAACGCCTCCACAGCCCGCAGTCAGCCCAGGTCCTCCAGAGGGAGCATCTCCGGTTCAGTCAGCTGCTCCTGATGGAGCAGTCGAAGCTCGATCAGCTAAGGTTCATGCGCCCGGGCCTTCTTTCCTCAAACCACATATAGTCTCACCAACCCCCGAAGAATTCCTTTTAGTGACAGGCACTAGTCCGTTGGAACCCGGTATTGGGATGTTTGTAAACACGGAAGGAGAACCAACTCGTCCTACCATCGAGTTTGATCGCTATCCTAGGCAAATAGTGGTCGATGGAGGATCCCTAGATATGTCAACTTCTCGTCCGTCTTTGGGCCCTGAAGAAGAGAGGTTTGTTCTTGCCTCACTGAGTAAGGAACTAAAAGACGGTATACACTATGGCTTAGAGATCCAACGCTGGGATGCTGATGCTGCAGAGGAGGAACCGATAAAATATTGGCTCGAGCCCAACCAAGACAGCACTACAAAAATCAAAGTGCCCCAGTCACTTGGAATCCGATCACTGCTAGGAGCTGACGGCATATGCTCCCAAGAAATTGTTGACCGACTTTGCAGACGTAGATTTGCTCCGTTCCACTCCGGCACTGTAGAGCCCTCTTCTGTATCACTTAAAAGTGTCGATTCACGAACAGCATCATCAATGGAGAGGATGTCGAGGGAAAAGGAGCTCTTTGACAGAGATAATGATTCCCAAGATGATGAGTCCCTGCCCGAAGGGTGGCAGGCAACCCGCAATACAGAGGAAGTGGAGTTTGCTCGCCGGCTTGCAGGCATTACGGCTCGCATGGCAGTTTGGTCCGGCCCCTATATCTGGTGGGCTGTGCGCAATCCTCTGATACTCCAGCTAGACACCCAACTTGCGGCGACTAGTTCCATGTCAGACGAAACCTCTGAAAAACGGCGAGAGTTAATCAAAATCGTTAACTCATTTCGCGGGCGTGATGCTAAATCAGAGCTAGAATTCTTGACTTTCAGCTATATACGACAACAGGTAGGAATTCTGCTATTGATCAGCTTCCTAAAGTCTATCAAAAACTCCTTTTCAGAAGCCGAGCTTGAAGCTATGGAAGAGGTTTTAGTTGACAGTCAACTTGATCCTCGTGTTGTACTGTCTATTGTTCCTGGGGTGCGAAATGAAGTGATTGAAACACGGCGAGGAATATGGATCTTTGGCGGCGTTAAAATGACAGCTGAAGATTTCATTTCAAGCTCTGATTTTGATAATAAGAGCCAATCTACCTTGAGTACACTGAATCAGCCGGTTCTTCAGTTCCTTAGACGCTTCCTTACTACTTGGCGACGGAAAAAGGGGTTCGGTAGCGTGCCTGACGAGAGCGAGGTGTTTCGCACCGTTGATGCCGCTCTTCTTGCCGTATTGCTTGAACTAGATCGGCATTCACCTCCCGGTCTACCCAAGAGCCGCTCAGTCCGTACCGAATTGTACGAGCTGGTGGACAGCGGAGTTGATTGCTTCGACCGAGCAGAAACTTTGATTGAGTCGTACCATCGGCTTTTTGTGCTTAGTAGACTCTATCAGAGTAGGAAGATGGCTCAGGAGGTACTTGAGACTTGGAAACGCATCATCGAGGGCGAAAGAAATGAAGGCGGCGAATTTCAAGATGGCGAACTCCGCGTGCGCGAATATTTGACTAAAATCAGCAATCGAAACCTTGTGCAAGAATATGGCATCTGGTTAGCAAACAGAAACCCAAAACTTGGTGTTCAGGTTTTTGCAGACGACAAAGGCAAAGCTGCCAAGTTTGAACCAACTTATGTTGTCGAACTTCTCCGGGCGGATGCCCCAGAAGCTGTCAAGTATTACCTCGAGTTTCTGGTGTTCGGCAAAGGACATACAATCTATGTCAATGAGCTGATAACGTACTATCTCGATGTTGTGGTATCACAATTACAAACATCATCTGAGGCTCGGGACGCTATACTTTCGACATATGACGCATATCGGGCACTACAGCCGCCAAAACCTACGTATCGGCAATTTTTAACAGATAATGCCCCGGCTAATGACGAGGCATGGGAAAGTCGGTTACGTCTCCTCCAGCTTCTCGGTGGCAAATATGAGTACAACTCCGTGATGATAAGAAATCGAATCTCTAGTCTAAGTAGTGTCGCCGATGACTTGCTGGTACCAGAGACAATCATTCTTGATGGCCGAGAACGAAACCATGAGAATGCCTTGCGTCTTTTAGTCCACCACCTTGGAGATTATGACACAGCAGTAGCGTATTGCTTCCGTGGTGGCGCAAGCGTTTACAGTATTTACCAAGTTGAGAAACAAAGCCCCTCTCCAGTAAGCCCTGCAGGCGCGAAAGCGTCACAACGGCGAGAGAGCGTAACACCAACGCAAACTGAGCAGGCCCGACTATTTCGATCTCTATTAGGGGAATTCCTTCAGCTCCAGGATATCAGCGACCGTGTAGAACAGACAAGTCTACTCCTCGAAAAATTTGGCAGTTGGTTCGATGTGACCGATATACTATCAGTAATACCAGATAGCTGGAGTGTAGATCTGGTCGCTGGATTCTTGGTGAAGGCACTTCGACAAATCGTTGTTGAGAAGAACGAAACTTCAGTCGCGAGGTCCCTAAGCTCTGCGCAGAACCTCAGAATTCAGCACGATTTGATCGTGAAGATTGAAGAGAAAGGGCCGAGCATCGAGAGTTAAAAAATGGAATAGCAGTCACCCCGCCATCTGGGAAACAACATTTTCCAATAGCCGATCTAATCCAGCGTTAATAATTCTTGAGTTCAGTGTATTCCTTATCCTCCCACCTGTGTAAAACTCCGAAGCTCGCGATCTCAATATGGTCAAAATCGTCTAAACCCTTTGGTACACTTTAGCCCCTCCTTGTACATGTCAACATCATTCTAATACTAGTGCAAAACTCGCTGCTGCAAGCAGCAGAACAGGTCGCGAAATCTTCGTCACCTGACTGGCGACTATTATCATCACACATACAGTGGTCGCCGATCCCTCTTGTCATCCCATTCTGGTCACTGCCGTACTCCTTCGGGCCTTTATAACGGCAAACCACATCAGCTATAGGCCTGACGTGGAATACTGAAGTTGGACATTAAACGAGCGCTTGCCCAGTTCTCGGGTGGTGCAGCATCATGCCCAGACTTCTTGGTGGCACTTCGCGTCACTTCTTTACTCTTTTGACTCACATGGGATTGGATAACATCATGAAGAAACAAGTCCATAACAATACTAAAAGTAGACTTACCAGCTCTAGACAGGCTCTCCTCGGAGTGTCAAGTTTAAAGCACCGAGGTACAAACATTCCGTATCCTGAGCCTGACGAACCATGATCATGCGTAGTGGAAAATATTGATGCTGATATATAAAACTAGGAGCTTGTACAGTATATGTCAGAGCCTACTTCTGTTATCTCATGTACAACATCACCATCCAGCATAATACCACCACCCTACGAGCCTATGTAGCACAGCAGTCCGTAAATCACAAAGTCAAATTTATGAAGTTTTATCATTTCCGTCATGTGAGCGAATTTGAACGGCTGGTGGTATAGGGCGCGTTTCATAATATTGTATTGGTATCTTCATGCAGCTCTTACCCCTAAACGACTAGTATGTACAGGTGTCACTGCTCTTGGCAACGCATAGAATAGACTCCCTTGCTTGGTGATTCCCAGGATTTGGTGACCATGACTTCAGAGAGTTCACTAGGAGTAGCTTATCCGCCGCCATGGAGCCCATGAACTGAGATATATCTGCCCCAACAAAATCACAGAATACCTAGTCCTAATCGAATAGGCCGATACAAGAGGAAATTTCGACTGCCCTACTTACAGCATTGTTTAAGTTTTAAGCTATTATGCACAACATTTCCTTAGCATCATAGCTCGACTTAATTACTTCTACCATCACGCCGTCAACATGGACACCGGGTTGAGAGCAAACACAACTATCACCGTCACAACGGACGTCCTCCCTCATAAGACTTGTGATAGCCATTTGAACTGTGACGGGCCGTCTCTGGGGCAAAGTACGTCTTTTTGTTTCTTTGCCTTCAATCTTATGGTCTCCTATTTCAGAATACTTGTGTGTGTGTGTGGGGGGGGGGGGGGGGGGGGGGGGGGGACAGGAAATAAATTTTTTTAAAAAAAATGAAAATTATTTCCATTAAAAACCCCAAACCCAAAACCTACCCCACAA